>NW_026967580.1:0-300000 GCF_028390025.1 Pseudophryne corroboree | reverse complement strand
ATGAGATACACCAGAGAGAGTGGGGAGGAGACTGGTCAGATCTCTGGGCTGGTAACACACAGTGACATGATGTGAGGGGAGAGCAGGAGTATAATAAGGGCTGATGGCTCCTGATGTATGAGATACACCAGAGAGTGTGGAGAGGAGATTGGTCAGATCTCTGGGCTGGTAGCACACAGTGAAATGATGTGAGGGGAGAGCAGGAGTATAATAGGGGCTGATGGCTCCTGATGGATGAGATACACCAGAGAGTGTGGGGAGGAGACTGGCCAGATCTCTGGGCTGGTAACACACAGTGACATGATGTGAGGGACGAGCAGGAGTATAATAGGGGCTGATGGCTGCTGATGGATGAGATACACCAGAGAGAGTGGGGAGGAGACTAGTCAGAACTCTGGGCTGGTAACACACAGTGACATGATGTGAGGGGGAGAGCAGGAGTATAATAGGGGCTGATGGCTCCTGATGTATGAGATACACCAGAGTGTGTGGGGAGGAGACTGGTCAGGTCTCTGGGCTGGTAACACACAGTGACATGATGTGAGGGGGAGAGCAGGAGTATAATAGGGTCTGATGGCTCCTGATGTATGAGATACACCAGAGAGTGTGGGGAGGAGACTGGTCAGATCTCTGGGCTGGTAAAACACAGTGACATGATGTGAGGGGAGAGCAGAAGTATAATAGGGGCTGATGGCTCCTGATGTATGAGATACACCAGAGAGTGTGGGGAGGAGACTGGTCAGATCTCTGGGCTGGTAACACACAGTGACATGATGTGAGGGGGAGGCAGGAGTATAATAGGGGCTGATGGCTCCTGATGTATGAGATACACCAAAGTGTGTGGGGAGGAGACTGGTCAGATCTCTGGGCTGGTAACACACAGTGACATGATGTGAGGGAGGAGCAGGAGTATAATAGGTGCTGATGGCTCCTGATGTATGAGATACACTAGAGAGTGTGGGGAGGAGACTGGTCAGATCTCTGGGCTGGTAACACACAGTGAAATGATGTGAGGGGAGAGCAGGAGTATAATAGGGGCTGATGGCTCCTGATATATGAGATACACCAGAGAGAGTGGGGAGAAGACTGGTCAGATCTCTGGGCTGGTAACACACAGTGACATGATGTGAGGGGGAGAGCAGGAGTATATTAGGGGCTGATGGCTGCTGATGTATGAGATACACCAGAGAGTGTGGGGAGGAGACTGGTCAGATCTCTGGGATGGTGACATACAGTGACATGATGTGAGGGGGAGAGCAGGAGTATAATAGGGGCTGATGGATCCTGATGTATGAGATACACCAGAGAGTGTGGGGAGGAGACTGGTCAGATCTCTGGGCTGGTAACACACGGTGACATGATGTGAGGGGGAGAGCAGGAGTATAATAGGGGCTGATGGCTGCTGATGTATGAGATACACCAGAGAGAGTGGGGAGGAGACTGGTCAGAACTCTGGGCTGGTAACACACAGTGACATGATGTGAGGGGGAGAGCAGGAGTATAATAGGGGCTGATGGCTCCTGATGTATGAGATACACCAGAGTGTGTGGGGAGGAGACTGGTCAGGTCTCTGGGCTGGTAACACACAGTGACATGATGTGAGGGGGAGAGCAGGAGTATAATAGGGGCTGATGGCTCCTGATGTATGAGATACACCAGAGAGTGTGGGAAGGAGACTGGTCAGATCTCTGGGCTGGTAACACACAGTGACATGATGTGAGGGGGAGAGCAGGAGTATAATAGGGGCTGATGGCTCCTGATGTATGAGATACACCAGAGTGTGTGGGGAGGAGACTGGTCAGATCTCTGGGCTGGTAACACACGGTGACATGATGTGAGGGGGAGAGCAGGAGTATAATAGGGGCTGATGGCTCCTGATGTATGAGATACACCAGAGTGTGTGGGGAGGAGACTGGTCAGGTCTCTGGGCTGGTAACACACAGTGACATGATGTGAGGGGGAGAGCAGGAGTATAATAGGGTCTGATGGCTCCTGATGTATGAGATACACCAGAGAGTGTGGGGAGGAGACTGGTCAGATCTCTGGGCTGGTAAAACACAGTGACATGATGTGAGGGGAGAGCAGAAGTATAATAGGGGCTGATGGCTCCTGATGTATGAGATACACCAAAGTGTGTGGGGAGGAGACTGGTCAGATCTCTGGGCTGGTAACACACAGTGACATGATGTGAGGGAGGAGCAGGAGTATAATAGGTGCTGATGGCTCCTGATGTATGAGATACACTAGAGAGTGTGGGGAGGAGACTGGTCAGATCTCTGGGCTGGTAACACACAGTGACATGATGTGAGGGGAGAGCAGGAGTATAATAGGGGCTGATGGCTCCTGATGTATGAGATACACCAGAGAGTGTGGAGAGGAGATTGGTCAGATCTCTGGGCTGGTAACACACAGTGAAATGATGTGAGGGGAGAGCAGGAGTATAATAGGGGCTGATGGCTCCTGATATATGAGATACACCAGAGAGAGTGGGGAGAAGACTGGTCAGATCTCTGGGCTGGTAACACACAGTGACATGATGTGAGGGGGAGAGCAGGAGTATATTAGGGGCTGATGGCTGCTGATGTATGAGATACACCAGAGAGTGTGGGGAGGAGACTGGTCAGATCTCTGGGATGGTGACATACAGTGACATGATGTGAGGGGGAGAGCAGGAGTATAATAGGGGCTGATGGATCCTGATGTATGAGATACACCAGAGAGTGTGGGGAGGAGACTGGTCAGATCTCTGGGCTGGTAACACACGGTGACATGATGTGAGGGGGAGAGCAGGAGTATAATAGGGGCTGATGGCTGCTGATGTATGAGATACACCAGAGAGAGTGGGGAGGAGACTGGTCAGAACTCTGGGCTGGTAACACACAGTGACATGATGTGAGGGGGAGAGCAGGAGTATAATAGGGGCTGATGGCTCCTGATGTATGAGATACACCAGAGTGTGTGGGGAGGAGACTGGTCAGGTCTCTGGGCTGGTAACACACAGTGACATGATGTGAGGGGGAGAGCAGGAGTATAATAGGGGCTGATGGCTCCTGATGTATGAGATACACCAGAGAGTGTGGGAAGGAGACTGGTCAGATCTCTGGGCTGGTAACACACAGTGACATGATGTGAGGGGGAGAGCAGGAGTATAATAGGGGCTGATGGCTCCTGATGTATGAGATACACCAGAGTGTGTGGGGAGGAGACTGGTCAGATCTCTGGGCTGGTAACACACGGTGACATGATGTGAGGGGGAGAGCAGGAGTATAATAGGGGCTGATGGCTCCTGATGTATGAGATACACCAGAGTGTGTGGGGAGGAGACTGGTCAGGTCTCTGGGCTGGTAACACACAGTGACATGATGTGAGGGGGAGAGCAGGAGTATAATAGGGTCTGATGGCTCCTGATGTATGAGATACACCAGAGAGTGTGGGGAGGAGACTGGTCAGATCTCTGGGCTGGTAAAACACAGTGACATGATGTGAGGGGAGAGCAGAAGTATAATAGGGGCTGATGGCTCCTGATGTATGAGATACACCAGAGAGAGTGGGGAGGAGACTAGTCAGAACTCTGGGCTGGTAACACACAGTGACATGATGTGAGGGGGAGAGCAGGAGTATAATAGGGGCTGATGGCTCCTGATGTATGAGATACACCAGAGTGTGTGGGGAGGAGACTGGTCAGGTCTCTGGGCTGGTAACACACAGTGACATGATGTGAGGGGGAGAGCAGGAGTATAATAGGGTCTGATGGCTCCTGATGTATGAGATACACCAGAGAGTGTGGGGAGGAGACTGGTCAGATCTCTGGGCTGGTAAAACACAGTGACATGATGTGAGGGGAGAGCAGAAGTATAATAGGGGCTGATGGCTCCTGATGTATGAGATACACCAGAGAGTGTGGGGAGGAGACTGGTCAGATCTCTGGGCTGGTAACACACAGTGACATGATGTGAGGGGGAGGCAGGAGTATAATAGGGGCTGATGGCTCCTGATGTATGAGATACACCAAAGTGTGTGGGGAGAAGACTGGTCAGATCTCTGGGCTGGTAACACACAGTGACATGATGTGAGGGAGGAGCAGGAGTATAATAGGTGCTGATGGCTCCTGATGTATGAGATACACTAGAGAGTGTGGGGAGGAGACTGGTCAGATCTCTGGGCTGGTAACACACAGTGACATGATGTGAGGGGAGAGCAGGAGTATAATAGGGGCTGATGGCTCCTGATGTATGAGATACACCAGAGAGTGTGGGGAGGAGACTGGTCAGATCTCTGGGCTGGTAACACACGGTGACATGATGTGAGGGGGAGAGCAGGAGTATAATAGGGGCTGATGGCTGCTGATGTATGAGATACACCAGAGAGAGTGGGGAGGAGACTGGTCAGAACTCTGGGCTGGTAACACACAGTGACATGATGTGAGGGGGGGAGCAGGAGTATAATAGGGGCTGATGGCTCCTGATGTATGAGATACACCAGAGTGTGTGGGGAGGAGACTGGTCAGGTCTCTGGGCTGGTAACACACAGTGACATGATGTGAGGGGGAGAGCAGGAGTATAATAGGGGCTGATGGCTCCTGATGTATGAGATACACCAGAGAGTGTGGGGAGGAGACTGGTCAGATCTCTGGGCTGGTAACACACAGTGACATGATGTGAGGGGAGAGCAGAAGTATAATAGGGGCTGATGGCTCCTGATGTATGAGATACACCAGAGAGTGTGGGGAGGAGACTGGTCAGATCTCTGGGCTGGTAACACACGGTGACATGATGTGAGGGGGAGAGCAGGAGTATAATAGGGGCTGATGGCTGCTGATGTATGAGATACACCAGAGAGTGTGGGGAGGAGACTGGTCAGATCTCTGGGCTGGTAACACACAGTGACATGATGTGAGGGGAGAGCAGAAGTATAATAGGGGCTGATGGCTCCTGATGTATGAGATACACCAGAGAGTGTGGAGAGGAGATTGGTCAGATCTCTGGGCTGGTAGCACACAGTGAAATGATGTGAGGGGAGAGCAGGAGTATAATAGGGGCTGATGGCTCCTGATATATGAGATACACCAGAGAGAGTGGGGAGAAGACTGGTCAGATCTCTGGGCTGGTAACACACAGTGACATGATGTGAGGGGGAGAGCAGGAGTATAATAGGGGCTGATGGCTGCTGATGTATGAGATACACCAGAGAGTGTGGGGAGGAGACTGGTCAGATCTCTGGGCTGGTAACACACGGTGACATGATGTGAGGGGGAGAGCAGGAGTATAATAGGGGCTTATGGCTGCTGATGTATGAGATACACCAGAGAGAGTGGGGAGGAGACTGGTCAGATCTCTGGGCTGGTAACACACAGTGACATGATGTGAGGGGGAGGCAGGAGTATAATAGGGGCTGATGGCTCCTGATGTATGATATACACCAGAGAGTGTGGGGAGGAGACTGGTCAGATCTCTGGGATGGTAACACACAGTGACATGATGTGAGGGGAGAGCAGGAGTATAATAGAGGCTGATGGCTCCTGATATACGAGATACACCAGAGAGAGTGGGGAGAAGACTGGTCAGATCTCTGGGCTGGTAACACACAGTGACATGATGTGAGGGGGAGAGCAGGAGTATAATAGGGGCTGATGGCTCCTGATGTATGAGATACACCAGAGTGTGTGGGGAGGAGACTGGTCAGGTCTCTGGGCTGGTAACACACAGTGACATGATGTGAGGGGGAGAGCAGGAGTATAATAGGGGCTGATGGCTGCTGATGTATGAGATACACCAGAGAGTGTGGGGAGGAGACTGGTCAGATCTTTGGGATGGTGACATACAGTGACATGATGTGAGGGGGAGAGCAGGAGTATAATAGGGGCTGATGGCTGCTGATGTATGAGATACACCATAGAGTGTGGGGAGGAGACTGGTCAGAACTCTGGGCTGGTAACACACAGTGACATGATGTGAGGGGGAGAGCAGGAGTATAATAGGGGCTGATGGCTCCTGATGTATGAGATACACCAGAGTGTGTGGGGAGGAGACTGGTCAGGTCTCTGGGCTGGTAACACACAGTGACATGATGTGAGGGGGAGAGCAGGAGTATAATAGGGGCTGATGGCTCCTGATGTATGAGATACACTAGAGAGTGTGGGGAGGAGACTGGTCAGATCTCTGGGCTGGTAACACACAGTGACATGATGTGAGGGGAGAGCAGGAGTATAATAGGGGCTGATGGCTCCTGATGTATGAGATACACCAGACAGTGTGGAGAGGAGATTGGTCAGATCTCTGGGCTGGTAACACACCGTGAAATGATGTGAGGGGAGAGCAGGAGTATAATAGGGGCTGATGGCTCCTGATATATGAGATACACCAGAGAGAGTGGGGAGAAGACTGGTCAGATCTCTGGGCTGGTAACACACAGTGACATGATGTGAGGGGGAGAGCAGGAGTATATTAGGGGCTGATGGCTGCTGATGTATGAGATACACCAGAGAGTGTGGGGAGGAGACTGGTCAGATCTCTGGGATGGTGACATACAGTGACATGATGTGAGGGGGAGAGCAGGAGTATAATAGGGGCTGATGGATCCTGATGTATGAGATACACCAGAGAGTGTGGGGAGGAGACTGGTCAGATCTCTGGGCTGGTAACACACGGTGACATGATGTGAGGGGGAGAGCAGGAGTATAATAGGGGCTGATGGCTGCTGATGTATGAGATACACCAGAGAGAGTGGGGAGGAGACTGGTCAGAACTCTGGGCTGGTAACACACAGTGACATGATGTGAGGGGGAGAGCAGGAGTATAATAGGGGCTGATGGCTCCTGATGTATGAGATACACCAGAGTGTGTGGGGAGGAGACTGGTCAGGTCTCTGGGCTGGTAACACACAGTGACATGATGTGAGGGGGAGAGCAGGAGTATAATAGGGGCTGATGGCTCCTGATGTATGAGATACACCAGAGAGTGTGGGAAGGAAACTGGTCAGATCTCTGGGCTGGTAACACACAGTGACATGATGTGAGGGGGAGAGCAGGAGTATAATAGGGGCTGATGGCTCCTGATGTATGAGATACACCAGAGTGTGTGGGGAGGAGACTGGTCAGATCTCTGGGCTGGTAACACACAGTGACATGATGTGAGGGGAGAGCAGAAGTATAATAGGGGCTGATGGCTCCTGATGTATGAGATACACCAGAGTGTGTGGGGAGGAGACTGGTCAGATCTCTGGGCTGGTAACACACGGTGACATGATGTGAGGGGGAGAGCAGGAGTATAATAGGGGCTGATGGCTGCTGATGTATGAGATACACCAGAGAGTGTGGGGAGGAGACTGGTCAGATCTCTGGGCTGGTAACACACAGTGACATGATGTGAGGGGAGAGCAGAAGTATAATAGGGGCTGATGGCTCCTGATGTATGAGATACACCAGAGAGTGTGGAGAGGAGATTGGTCAGATCTCTGGGCTGGTAGCACACAGTGAAATGATGTGAGGGGAGAGCAGGAGTATAATAGGGGCTGATGGCTCCTGATATATGAGATACACCAGAGAGAGTGGAGAGAAGACTGGTCAGATCTCTGGGCTGGTAACACACAGTGACATGATGTGAGGGGGAGAGCAGGAGTATAATAGGGGCTGATGGCTGCTGATGTATGAGATACACCAGAGAGTGTGGGGAGGAGACTGGTCAGATCTCTGGGCTGGTAACACACGGTGACATGATGTGAGGGGGAGAGCAGGAGTATAATAGGGGCTTATGGCTGCTGATGTATGAGATACACCAGAGAGAGTGGGGAGGAGACTGGTCAGATCTCTGGGCTGGTAACACACAGTGACATGATGTGAGGGGGAGGCAGGAGTATAATAGGGGCTGATGGCTCCTGATGTATGATATACACCAGAGAGTGTGGGGAGGAGACTGGTCAGATCTCTGGGATGGTAACACACAGTGACATGATGTGAGGGGAGAGCAGGAGTATAATAGAGGCTGATGGCTCCTGATATACGAGATACACCAGAGAGAGTGGGGAGAAGACTGGTCAGATCTCTGGGCTGGTAACACACAGTGACATGATGTGAGGGGGACAGCAGGAGTATAATAGGGGCTGATGGCTGCTGATGTATGAGATACACCAGAGAGTGTGGGGAGGAGACTGGTCAGATCTTTGGGATGGTGACATACAGTGACATGATGTGAGGGGGAGAGCAGGAGTATAATAGGGGCTGATGGCTGCTGATGTATGAGATACACCAGAGAGTGTGGGGAGGAGACTGGTCAGAACTCTGGGCTGGTAACACACAGTGACATGATGTGAGGGGGAGAGCAGGAGTATAATAGGGGCTGATGGCTCCTGATGTATGAGATACACCAGAGTGTGTGGGGAGGAGACTGGTCAGGTCTCTGGGCTGGTAACACACAGTGACATGAAGTGAGGGGGAGAGCAGGAGTATAATAGGGGCTGATGGCTCCTGATGTATGAGATACACTAGAGAGTGTGGGGAGGAGACTGGTCAGATCTCTGGGCTGGTAACACACAGT
The DNA here is from genome assembly GCF_028390025.1 of Pseudophryne corroboree. Classification (NCBI taxonomy): domain Eukaryota; kingdom Metazoa; phylum Chordata; class Amphibia; order Anura; family Myobatrachidae; genus Pseudophryne; species Pseudophryne corroboree. The sequence continues at coordinate 291,469 of NW_026967580.1, read as the reverse complement.
GACATGATGTGAGGGGAGAGCAGGAGTATAATAGGGGCTGATGGCTCCTGATGTATGAGATACACCAGACAGTGTGGAGAGGAGATTGGTCAGATCTCTGGGCTGGTAACACACAGTGAAATGATGTGAGGGGAGAGCAGGAGTATAATAGGGGCTGATGGCTCCTGATATATGAGATACACCAGAGAGAGTGGGGAGAAGACTGGTCAGATCTCTGGGCTGGTAACACACAGTGACATGATGTGAGGGGGAGAGCAGGAGTATAATAGGGGCTGATGGCTGCTGATGTATGAGATACACCAGAGAGAGTGGGGAGGAGACTGGTCAGAACTCTGGGCTGGTAACACACAGTGACATGATGTGAGGGGGAGAGCAGGAGTATAATAGGGGCTGATGGCTCCTGATGTATGAGATACACCAGAGTGTGTGGGGAGGAGACTGGTCAGGTCTCTGGGCTGGTAACACACAGTGACATGATGTGAGGGGGAGAGCAGGAGTATAATAGGGGCTGATGGCTCCTGATGTATGAGATACACCAGAGAGTGTGGGAAGGAAACTGGTCAGATCTCTGGGCTGGTAACACACAGTGACATGATGTGAGGGGGAGAGCAGGAGTATAATAGGGGCTGATGGCTCCGGATGTATGAGATACACCAGAGAGTGTGGGGAGGAGACTGGTCAGATCTCTGGGCTGGTAACACACGGTGACATGATGTGAGGGGGAGAGCAGGAGTATAATAGGGGCTGATGGCTCCTGATGTATGAGATACACCAGAGTGTGTGGGGAGGAGACTGGTCAGGTCTCTGGGCTGGTAACACACAGTGACATGATGTGAGGGGGAGAGCAGGAGTATAATAGGGTCTGATGGCTCCTGATGTATGAGATACACCAGAGAGTGTGGGGAGGAGACTGGTCAGATCTCTGGGCTGGTAAAACACAGTGACATGATGTGAGGGGAGAGCAGAAGTATAATAGGGGCTGATGGCTCCTGATGTATGAGATACACCAGATAGAGTGGGGAGGAGACTAGTCAGAACTCTGGGCTGGTAACACACAGTGACATGATGTGAGGGGGAGAGCAGGAGTATAATAGGGGCTGATGGCTCCTGATGTATGAGATACACCAGAGTGTGTGGGGAGGAGACTGGTCAGGTCTCTGGGCTGGTAACACACAGTGACATGATGTGAGGGGGAGAGCAGGAGTATAATAGGGTCTGATGGCTCCTGATGTATGAGATACACCAGAGAGTGTGGGGAGGAGACTGGTCAGATCTCTGGGCTGGTAAAACACAGTGACATGATGTGAGGGGAGAGCAGAAGTATAATAGGGGCTGATGGCTCCTGATGTATGAGATACACCAGAGAGTGTGGGGAGGAGACTGGTCAGATCTCTGGGCTGGTAACACACAGTGACATGATGTGAGGGGGAGGCAGGAGTATAATAGGGGCTGATGGCTCCTGATGTATGAGATACACCAAAGTGTGTGGGGAGGAGACTGGTCAGATCTCTGGGCTGGTAACACACAGTGACATGATGTGAGGGAGGAGCAGGAGTATAATAGGTGCTGATGGCTCCTGATGTATGAGATACACTAGAGAGTGTGGGGAGGAGACTGGTCAGATCTCTGGGCTGGTAACACACAGTGACATGATGTGAGGGGAGAGCAGGAGTATAATAGGGGCTGATGGCTCCTGATGTATGAGATACACCAGAGAGTGTGGGGAGGAGACTGGTCAGATCTCTGGGCTGGTAACACACGGTGACATGATGTGAGGGGGAGAGCAGGAGTATAATAGGGGCTGATGGCTGCTGATGTATGAGATACACCAGAGAGAGTGGGGAGGAGACTGGTCAGAACTCTGGGCTGGTAACACACAGTGACATGATGTGAGGGGGAGAGCAGGAGTATAATAGGGGCTGATGGCTCCTGATGTATGAGATACACCAGAGTGTGTGGGGAGGAGACTGGTCAGGTCTCTGGGCTGGTAACACACAGTGACATGATGTGAGGGGGAGAGCAGGAGTATAATAGGGTCTGATGGCTCCTGATGTATGAGATACACCAGAGAGTGTGGGGAGGAGACTGGTCAGATCTCTGGGCTGGTAACACACAGTGACATGATGTGAGGGGAGAGCAGAAGTATAATAGGGGCTGATGGCTCCTGATGAATGAGATACACCAGAGAGTGTGGGGAGGAGACTGGTCAGATCTCTGGGCTGGTAACACACGGTGACATGATGTGAGGGGGAGAGCAGGAGTATAATAGGGGCTGATGGCTGCTGATGTATGAGATACACCAGAGAGTGTGGGGAGGAGACTGGTCAGATCTCTGGGCTGGTAACACACAGTGACATGATGTGAGGGGGAGGGCAGGAGTATAATAGGGGCTGATGGCTCCTGATGTATGAGATACACCAGAGAGTGTGGGGAGGAGACTGGTCAGATCTCTGGGCTGGTAACACACAGTGATATGATGTGAGGGGAGAGCAGGAGTATAATAGGGGCTGATGTCTCCTGATGTATGAGATACACCAGAGAGTGTGGAGAGGAGATTGGTCAGATCTCTGGGCTGGTAGCACACAGTGAAATGATGTGAGGGGAGAGCAGGAGTATAATAGGGGCTGATGGCTCCTGATATATGAGATACACCAGAGAGAGTGGGGAGAAGACTGGTCAGATCTCTGGGCTGGTAACACACAGTGACATGATGTGAGGGGGAGAGCAGGAGTATAATAGGGGCTGATGGCTGCTGATGTATGAGATACACCAGAGAGTGTGGGGAGGAGACTGGTCAGATCTCTGGGCTGGTAACACACGGTGACATGATGTGAGGGGGAGAGCAGGAGTATAATAGGGGCTTATGGCTGCTGATGTATGAGATACACCAGAGAGAGTGGGGAGGAGACTGGTCAGATCTCTGGGCTGGTAACACACAGTGACATGATGTGAGGGGAGAGCAGGAGTATAATAGGTGCTGATGGCTCCTGATGTATGAGATACACTAGAGAGTGTGGGGAGGAGACTGGTCAGAACTCTGGGCTGGTAACACACAGTGACATGATGTGAGGGGAGAGCAGAAGTATAATAGGGGCTGATGGCTCCTGATGTATGAGATACACCAGAGAGTGTGGGGAGGAGACTGGTCAGATCTCTGGGCTGGTAACACACAGTGACATGATGTGAGGGGGAGGCAGGAGTATAATAGGGGCTGATGGCTCCTGATGTATGATATAAACCAGAGAGTGTGGGGAGGAGACTGGTCAGATCTCTGGGATGGTAACACACAGTGACATGATGTGAGGGGAGAGCAGGAGTATAATAGAGGCTGATGGCTCCTGATATACGAGATACACCAGAGAGAGTGGGGAGAAGACTGGTCAGATCTCTGGGCTGGTAACACACAGTGACATGATGTGAGGGGGAGAGCAGGAGTATAATAGGGGCTGATGGCTCCTGATGTATGAGATACACCAGAGTGTGTGGGGAGGAGACTGGTCAGGTCTCTGGGCTGGTAACACACAGTGACATGAAGTGAGGGGGAGAGCAGGAGTATAATAGGGGCTGATGGCTCCTGATGTATGAGATACACCAGAGAGTGTGGGGAGGAGACTGGTCAGATCTCTGGGCTGGTAACACACAGTGACATGATGTGAGGGGAGAGCAGAAGTATAATAGGGGCTGATGGCTCCTGATGTATGAGATACACCAGAGTGTGTGGGGAGGAGACTGGTCAGATCTCTGGGCTGGTAACACACAGTGACATGATGTGAGGGACGAGCAGGAGTATAATAGGGGCTGATGGCTGCTGATGGATGAGATACACCAGAGAGTGTGGGGAGGAGACTGGTCAGATCTCTGGGCTGGAAAAACAGAGTGACATGATGTGAGGGGAGAGCAGAAGTATAATAGGGGCTGATGGCTCCTGATGTATGATATACACCAGAGAGTGTGGGGAGGAGACTGGTCAGATCTCTGGGCTGGTAACACACAGTGACATGATGTGAGGGGGAGAGCAGGAGTATAATAGGGGCTGATGGCTGCTGATGTATGAGATATACCAGAGAGAGTGGGGAGGAGACTGGTCAGATCTCTGGGCTGGTAACACACAGTGACATAATGTGAGGGGAGAGCAGGAGTATAATAAGGGCTGATGGCTCCTGATGTATGAGATACACCAGAGAGTGTGGAGAGGAGATTGGTCAGATCTCTGGGCTGGTAGCACACAGTGAAATGATGTGAGGGGAGAGCAGGAGTATAATAGGGGCTGATGGCTCCTGATGGATGAGATACACCAGAGAGTGTGGGGAGGAGACTGGCCAGATCTCTGGGCTGGTAACACACAGTGACATGATGTGAGGGACGAGCAGGAGTATAATAGGGGCTGATGGCTGCTGATGGATGAGATACACCAGAGAGTGTGGGGAGGAGACTGGTCAGATCTCTGGGCTGGTAAAACAGAGTGACATGATGTGAGGGGAGAGCAGAAGTATAATAGGGGCTGATGGCTGCTGATGTATGAGATACACCAGAGAGTGTGGGGAGGAGACTGGTCAGAACTCTGGGCTGGTAACACACAGTGACATGATGTGAGGGGGAGAGCAGGAGTATAATAGGGGCTGATGGCTCCTGATGGATGAGATACACCAGAGAGTGTGGGGAGGAGACTGGCCAGATCTCTGGGCTGGTAACACACAGTGACATGATGTGAGGGACGAGCAGGAGTATAATAGGGGCTGATGGCTGCTGATGGATGAGATACACCAGAGAGTGTGGGGAGGAGACTGGTCAGATCTCTGGGCTGGTAACACACAGTGACATGATGTGAGGGGGAGGGCAGGAGTATAATAGGGGCTGATGGCTCCTGATGTATGAGATACACCAGAGAGTGTGGGGAGGAGACTGGTCAGATCTCTGGGCTGGTAACACACAGTGATATGATGTGAGGGGAGAGCAGGAGTATAATAGGGGCTGATGTCTCCTGATGTATGAGATACACCAGAGAGTGTGGAGAGGAGATTGGTCAGATCTCTGGGCTGGTAGCACACAGTGAAATGATGTGAGGGGAGAGCAGGAGTATAATAGGGGCTGATGGCTCCTGATATATGAGATACACCAGAGAGAGTGGGGAGAAGACTGGTCAGATCTCTGGGCTGGTAACACACAGTGACATGATGTGAGGGGGAGAGCAGGAGTATAATAGGGGCTGATGGCTGCTGATGTATGAGATACACCAGAGAGTGTGGGGAGGAGACTGGTCAGATCTCTGGGCTGGTAACACACGGTGACATGATGTGAGGGGGAGAGCAGGAGTATAATAGGGGCTTATGGCTGCTGATGTATGAGATACACCAGAGAGAGTGGGGAGGAGACTGGTCAGATCTCTGGGCTGGTAACACACAGTGACATGATGTGAGGGGAGAGCAGGAGTATAATAGGTGCTGATGGCTCCTGATGTATGAGATACACTAGAGAGTGTGGGGAGGAGACTGGTCAGAACTCTGGGCTGGTAACACACAGTGACATGATGTGAGGGGAGAGCAGAAGTATAATAGGGGCTGATGGCTCCTGATGTATGAGATACACCAGAGAGTGTGGGGAGGAGACTGGTCAGATCTCTGGGCTGGTAACACACAGTGACATGATGTGAGGGGGAGGCAGGAGTATAATAGGGGCTGATGGCTCCTGATGTATGATATAAACCAGAGAGTGTGGGGAGGAGACTGGTCAGATCTCTGGGATGGTAACACACAGTGACATGATGTGAGGGGAGAGCAGGAGTATAATAGAGGCTGATGGCTCCTGATATACGAGATACACCAGAGAGAGTGGGGAGAAGACTGGTCAGATCTCTGGGCTGGTAACACACAGTGACATGATGTGAGGGGGAGAGCAGGAGTATAATAGGGGCTGATGGCTCCTGATGTATGAGATACACCAGAGTGTGTGGGGAGGAGACTGGTCAGGTCTCTGGGCTGGTAACACACAGTGACATGAAGTGAGGGGGAGAGCAGGAGTATAATAGGGGCTGATGGCTCCTGATGTATGAGATACACCAGAGAGTGTGGGGAGAAGACTGGTCAGATCTCTGGGCTGGTAACACACAGTGACATGATGTGAGGGGGAGAGCAGGAGTATAATAGGGGCTGATGGCTCCTGATGTATGAGATACACCAGAGTGTGTGGGGAGGAGACTGGTCAGGTCTCTGGGCTGGTAACACACAGTGACATGAAGTGAGGGGGAGAGCAGGAGTATAATAGGGGCTGATGGCTCCTGATGTATGAGATACACCAGAGAGTGTGGGGAGGAGACTGGTCAGATCTCTGGGCTGGTAACACACAGTGACATGATGTGAGGGGAGAGCAGAAGTATAATAGGGGCTGATGGCTCCTGATGTATGAGATACACCAGAGTGTGTGGGGAGGAGACTGGTCAGATCTCTGGGCTGGTAACACACAGTGACATGATGTGAGGGACGAGCAGGAGTATAATAGGGGCTGATGGCTGCTGATGGATGAGATACACCAGAGAGTGTGGGGAGGAGACTGGTCAGATCTCTGGGCTGGAAAAACAGAGTGACATGATGTGAGGGGAGAGCAGAAGTATAATAGGGGCTGATGGCTCCTGATGTATGATATACACCAGAGAGTGTGGGGAGGAGACTGGTCAGATCTCTGGGCTGGTAACACACAGTGACATGATGTGAGGGGGAGAGCAGGAGTATAATAGGGGCTGATGGCTGCTGATGTATGAGATATACCAGAGAGAGTGGGGAGGAGACTGGTCAGATCTCTGGGCTGGTAACACACAGTGACATAATGTGAGGGGAGAGCAGGAGTATAATAAGGGCTGATGGCTCCTGATGTATGAGATACACCAGAGAGTGTGGAGAGGAGATTGGTCAGATCTCTGGGCTGGTAGCACACAGTGAAATGATGTGAGGGGAGAGCAGGAGTATAATAGGGGCTGATGGCTCCTGATGGATGAGATACACCAGAGAGTGTGGGGAGGAGACTGGCCAGATCTCTGGGCTGGTAACACACAGTGACATGATGTGAGGGACGAGCAGGAGTATAATAGGGGCTGATGGCTGCTGATGGATGAGATACACCAGAGAGTGTGGGGAGGAGACTGGTCAGATCTCTGGGCTGGTAAAACAGAGTGACATGATGTGAGGGGAGAGCAGAAGTATAATAGGGGCTGATGGCTGCTGATGTATGAGATACACCAGAGAGTGTGGGGAGGAGACTGGTCAGAACTCTGGGCTGGTAACACACAGTGACATGATGTGAGGGGGAGAGCAGGAGTATAATAGGGGCTGATGGCTCCTGATGGATGAGATACACCAGAGAGTGTGGGGAGGAGACTGGCCAGATCTCTGGGCTGGTAACACACAGTGACATGATGTGAGGGACGAGCAGGAGTATAATAGGGGCTGATGGCTGCTGATGGATGAGATACACCAGAGAGTGTGGGGAGGAGACTGGTCAGATCTCTGGGCTGGTAACACACAGTGACATGATGTGAGGGGGAGAGCAGGAGTATAATAGGGGCTGATGGCTGCTGATGTATGAGATACACCAGAGAGTGTGGGGAGGAGACTGGTCAGATCTCTGGGCTGGTAAAACAGAGTGACATGATGTGAAAGGAGAGCAGAAGTATAATAGGGGCTGATGGCTCCTGATGTATGATATACACCAGAGAGTGTGGGGAGGAGACTGGTCAGATCTCTGGGATGGTAACACACAGTGACATGATGTGAGGGAGGAGCAGGAGTATAATAGGTGCTGATGGCTCCTGATGTATGAGATACACCAGAGAGAGTGGGGAGAAGACTGGTCAGATCTCTGGGCTGGTAACACACAGTGACATGATGTGAGGGGGAGAGCAGGAGTATAATAGGGGCTGATGTCTCCTGATGAATGAGATACACCAGAGAGTGTGGGGAGGAGACTGGTCAGAACTCTGGGCTGGTAACACACAGTGACATAATTTGAGGAGGAGAGCAGGAGTATAATAGGGGCTGATGGCTGCTGATGTATGAGATACACCAGAGAGTGTGGGGAGGAGACTGGTCAGATCTCTGGGATGGTGACATACAGTGACATGATGTGAGGGGGAGAGCAGGAGTATAATAGGGGCTGATGGCTCCTGATGTATGAGATACACCAGAGAGTGTGGGGAGGAGACTGGTCAGATCTCTGGGCTGGTAACACACAGTGACATGATGTGAGGGGGAGGCAGGAGTATAATAGGGGCTGATGGCTCCTGATGTATGATATAAACCAGAGAGTGTGGGGAGGAGACTGGTCAGATCTCTGGGATGGTAACACACAGTGACATGATGTGAGGGGAGAGCAGGAGTATAATAGAGGCTGATGGCTCCTGATATACGAGATACACCAGAGAGAGTGGGGAGAAGACTGGTCAGATCTCTGGGCTGGTAACACACAGTGACATGATGTGAGAGGGAGAGCAGGAGTATAATAGGGGCTGATGGCTCCTGATGTATGAGATACACCAGAGTGTGTGGGGAGGAGACTGGTCAGGTCTCTGGGCTGGTAACACACAGTGACATGAAGTGAGGGGGAGAGCAGGAGTATAATAGGGGCTGATGGCTCCTGATGTATGAGATACACCAGAGAGTGTGGGGAGGAGACTGGTCAGATCTCTGGGCTGGTAACACACAGTGACATGATGTGAGGGGGAGAGCAGAAGTATAATAGGGGCTGATGGCTCCTGATGTATGAGATACACCAGAGTGTGTGGGGAGGAGACTGGTCAGATCTCTGGGCTGGAAAAACAGAGTGACATGATGTGAGGGGAGAGCAGAAGTATAATAGGGGCTGATGGCTCCTGATGTATGATATACACCAGAGAGTGTGGGGAGGAGACTGGTCAGATCTCTGGGCTGGTAACACACAGTGACATGATGTGAGGGGGAGAGCAGGAGTATAATAGGGGCTGATGGCTGCTGATGTATGAGATATACCAGAGAGAGTGGGGAGGAGACTGGTCAGATCTCTGGGCTGGTAACACACAGTGACATAATGTGAGGGGAGAGCAGGAGTATAATAAGGGCTGATGGCTCCTGATGTATGAGATACACCAGAGAGTGTGGAGAGGAGATTGGTCAGATCTCTGGGCTGGTAGCACACAGTGAAATGATGTGAGGGGAGAGCAGGAGTATAATAGGGGCTGATGGCTCCTGATGGATGAGATACACCAGAGAGTGTGGGGAGGAGACTGGCCAGATCTCTGGGCTGGTAACACACAGTGACATGATGTGAGGGACGAGCAGGAGTATAATAGGGGCTGATGGCTGCTGATGGATGAGATACACCAGAGAGTGTGGGGAGGAGACTGGTCAGATCTCTGGGCTGGTAAAACAGAGTGACATGATGTGAGGGGAGAGCAGAAGTATAATAGGGGCTGATGGCTGCTGATGTATGAGATACACCAGAGAGTGTGGGGAGGAGACTGGTCAGAACTCTGGGCTGGTAACACACAGTGACATGATGTGAGGGGGAGAGCAGGAGTATAATAGGGGCTGATGGCTCCTGATGGATGAGATACACCAGAGAGTGTGGGGAGGAGACTGGCCAGATCTCTGGGCTGGTAACACACAGTGACATGATGTGAGGGACGAGCAGGAGTATAATAGGGGCTGATGGCTGCTGATGGATGAGATACACCAGAGAGTGTGGAGAGGAGACTGGTCAGATCTCTGGGCTGGTAACACACAGTGACATGATGTGAGGGGGAGAGCAGGAGTATAATAGGGGCTGATGGCTGCTGATGTATGAGATACACCAGAGAGTGTGGGGAGGAGACTGGTCAGATCTCTGGGCTGGTAAAACAGAGTGACATGATGTGAAAGGAGAGCAGAAGTATAATAGGGGCTGATGGCTCCTGATGTATGATATACAACAGAGAGTGTGGGGAGGAGACTGGTCAGATCTCTGGGATGGTAACACACAGTGACATGATGTGAGGGGGAGAGCAGGAGTATAATAGGGGCTGATGGCTGCTGATGTATGAGATACACCAGAGAGAGTGGGGAGGAGACTGGTCAGATCTCTGGGCTGGTAACACACAGTGACATGATGTGAGGGGAGAGCAGGAGTATAATAAGGGCTGATGGCTCCTGATGTATGAGATACACCAGAGAGTGTGGAGAGGAGATTGGTCAGATCTCTGGGCTGGTAGCACACAGTGAAATGATGTGAGGGGAGAGCAGGAGTATAATAGGGGCTGATGGCTCCTGATGTATGAGATACACCAGAGTGTGTGGGGAGGAGACTGGTCAGATCTCTGGGCTGGTAACACACAGTGACATGATGTGAGGGAGGAGCAGGAGTATAATAGGTGCTGATGGCTCCTGATGTATGAGATACACCAGAGAGAGTGGGGAGAAGACTGGTCAGATCTCTGGGCTGGTAACACACAGTGACATGATGTGAGGGGGAGAGCAGGAGTATAATAGGGGCTGATGTCTCCTGATGAATGAGATACACCAGAGAGTGTGGGGAGGAGACTGGTCAGAACTCTGGGCTGGTAACACACCGTGACATAATTTGAGGAGGAGAGCAGGAGTATAATAGGGGCTGATGGCTGCTGATGTATGAGATACACCAGAGAGTGTGGGGAGGAGACTGGTCAGATCTCTGGGATGGTGACATACAGTGACATGATGTGAGGGGGAGAGCAGGAGTATAATAGGGGCTGATGGCTCCTGATGTATGAGATACACCAGAGAGTGTGGGGAGGAGACTGGTCAGATCTCTGGGCTGGTAACACACGGTGACATGATGTGAGGGGGAGAGCAGGAGTATAATAGGGGCTGATGGCTGCTGATGTATGAGATACACCAGAGAGAGTGGGGAGGAGACTAGTCAGAACTCTGGGCTGGTAACACACAGTGACATTATGTGAGGGGGAGAGCAGGAGTATAATAGGGGCTGATGGCTCCTGATGTATGAGATACACCAGAGTGTGTGGGGAGGAGACTGGTCAGGTCTCTGGGCTGGTAACACACAGTGACATGATGTGAGGGGGAGAGCAGGAGTATAATAGGGTCTGATGGCTCCTGATGTATGAGATACACCAGAGAGTGTGGGGAGGAGACTGGTCAGATCTCTGGGCTGGTAAAACACAGTGACATGATGTGAGGGGAGAGCAGAAGTATAATAGGGGCTGATGGCTCCTGATGTATGAGATACACTAGAGAGTGTGGGGAGGAGACTGGTCAGATCTCTGGGCTGGTAACACACAGTGACATGATGTGAGGGGGAGGCAGGAGTATAATAGGGGCTGATGGCTCCTGATGTATGAGATACACCAGAGTGTGTGGGGAGGAGACTGGTCAGATCTCTGGGCTGGTAACACACAGTGACATGATGTGAGGGGAGAGCAGGAGTATAATAGGGGCTGATGGCTCCTGATGTATGAGATACACCAGAGAGTGTGGAGAGGAGATTGGTCAGATCTCTGGGCTAGTAACACACAGTGAAATGATGTGAGGGGAGAGCAGGAGTATAATAGGGGCTGATGGCTCCTGATATATGAGATACACCAGAGAGAGTGGGGAGAAGACTGGTCAGATCTCTGGGCTGGTAACACACAGTGACATGATGTGAGGGGGAGAGCAGGAGTATAATAGGGGCTGATGGCTGCTGATGTATGAGATACACCAGAGAGTGTGGGGAGGAGACTGGTCAGATCTCTGGGATGGTGACATACAGTGACATGATGTGAGGGGGAGAGCAGGAGTATAATAGGGGCTGATGGCTCCTGATGTATGAGATACACCAGAGAGTGTGGGGAGGAGACTGGTCAGATCTCTGGGCTGGTAACACACAGTGACATGATGTGAGGGGAGAGCAGAAGTATAATAGGGGCTGATGGCTCCTGATGTATGAGATACACCAGAGAGTGTGGGGAGGAGACTGGTCAGATCTCTGGGCTGGTAACACACAGTGACATGATGTGAGGGGTAGGCAGGAGTATAATAGAGGCTGATGGCTCCTGAAATACGAGATACACCAGAGAGAGTGGGGAGAAGACTGGTCAGATCTCTGGGATGGTAACACACAGTGACATGATGTGAGGGGGACAGCAGGAGTATAATAGGGGCTGATGGCTGCTGATGTATGAGATACACCAGAGAGTGTGGGGAGGAGACTGGTCAGATCTTTGGGATGGTGACATACAGTGACATGATGTGAGGGGGAGAGCAGGAGTATAATAGGGGCTAATGGCTGCTGATGTATGAGATACACCAGAGAGTGTGGGGAGGAGACTGGTCAGAACTCTGGGCTGGTAACACACAGTGACATGATGTGAGGGGAGAGCAGAAGTATAATAGGGGCTGATGGCTCCTGATGTATGAGATACACCAGAGAGTGTGGGGAGGAGACTGGTCAGATCTCTGGGCTGGTAACACACAGTGACATGATGTGAGGGGTAGGCAGGAGTATAATAGAGGCTGATGGCTCCTGAAATACGAGATACACCAGAGAGAGTGGGGAGAAGACTGGTCAGATCTCTGGGCTGGTAACACACAGTGACATGATGTGAGGGGGACAGCAGGAGTATAATAGGGGCTGATGGCTGCTGATGTATGAGATACACCAGAGAGTGTGGGGAGGAGACTGGTCAGATCTTTGGGATGGTGACATACAGTGACATGATGTGAGGGGGAGAGCAGGAGTATAATAGGGGCTAATGGCTGCTGATGTATGAGATACACCAGAGAGTGTGGGGAGGAGACTGGTCAGAACTCTGGGCTGGTAACACACAGTGACATGATGTGAGGGGGAGAGCAGGAGTATAATAGGGGCTGATGGCTCCTGATGTATGAGATACACCAGAGTGTGTGGGGAGGAGACTGGTCAGGTCTCTGGGCTGGTAACACACAGTGACATGAAGTGAGGGGGAGAGCAGGAGTATAATAGGGGCTGATGGCTCCTGATGTATGAGATACACCAGAGAGTGTGGGGAGGAGACTGGTCAGATCTCTGGGCTGGTAACACACAGTGACATGATGTGAGGGGGAGAGCAGGAGTATAATAGGGGCTGATGGCTCCTGATGTATGAGATACACCAGAGAGTGTGGGGAGGAGACTGGTCAGATCTCTGGGCTGGTAACACACAGTGACATGATGTGAGGGGGAGGCAGGAGTATAATAGGGGCTGATGGCTCCTGATGTATGAGATACACCAGAGAGTGTGGAGAGGAGATTGGTCAGATCTCTGGGCTGGTAGCACACAGTGAAATGATGTGAGGGGAGAGCAGGAGTATAATAGGGGCTGATGGCTCCTGATATATGAGATACACCAGAGAGAGTGGGGAGAAGACTGGTCAGATCTCTAGGCTGGTAACACACAGTGACATGATGTGAGGGGGAGAGCAGGAGTATAATAGGGGCTGATGGCTGCTGATGTATGAGATACACCAGAGAGTGTGGGGAGGAGTCTGGTCAGATCTCTGGGATGGTGATATACAGTGACATGATGTGAGGGGGAGAGCAGGAGTATAATAGGGGCTGATGGCTCCGGATGTATGAGATACACCAGAGAGTGTGGGGAGGAGACTGGTCAGATCTCTGGGCTGGTAACACACAGTGACATGATGTGAGGGGGAGAGCAGGAGTATAATAGGGGCTGATGGCTGCTGATGTATGAGATACACCAGAGAGAGTGGGGAGGAGACTAGTCAGAACTCTGGGCTGGTAACACACAGTGACATGATGTGAGGGGGAGAGCAGGAGTATAATAGGGGCTGATGGCTCCTGATGTATGAGATACACCAGAGTGTGTGGGGAGGAGACTGGTCAGGTCTCTGGGCTGGTAACACACAGTGACATGATGTGAGGGGGAGAGCAGGAGTATAATAGGGTCTGATGGCTCCTGATGTATGAGATACACCAGAGAGTGTGGGGAGGAGACTGGTCAGATCTCTGGGCTGGTAAAACACAGTGACATGATGTGAGGGGAGAGCAGAAGTATAATAGGGGCTGATGGCTCCTGATGTATGAGATACACCAGAGAGTGTGGGGAGGAGACTGGTCAGATCTCTGGGCTGGTAACACACAGTGACATGATGTGAGGGGGAGAGCAGGAGTATAATAGGGGCTGATGGCTCCTGATGTATGAGATACACCAGAGAGTGTGGAGAGGAGATTGGTCAGATCTCTGGGCTGGTAACACACAGTGAAATGATGTGAGGGGAGAGCAGGAGTATAATAGGGGCTGATGTCTCCTGATGTATGAGATACACCAGAGTGTGTGGGGAGGAGACTGGTCAGATCTCTGGGCTGGTAACACACAGTGACATGATGTGAGGGGAGAGCAGGAGTATAATAGGGGCTGATGGCTCCTGATGTATGAGATACACCAGAGAGTGTGGAGAGGAGATTGGTCAGATCTCTGGGCTGGTAACACACAGTGAAATGATGTGAGGGGAGAGCAGGAGTATAATAGGGGCTGATGTCTCCTGATGTATGAGATACACCAGAGTGTGTGGGGAGGAGACTGGTCAGATCTCTGGGCTGGTAACACACAGTGACATGATGTGAGGGGAGAGCAGGAGTATAATAGGGGCTGATGGCTCCTGATGTATGAGATACACCAGAGAGTGTGGAGAGGAGATTGGTCAGATCTCTGGGCTGGTAACACACAGTGAAATGATGTGAGGGGAGAGCAGGAGTATAATAGGGGCTGATGTCTCCTGATGTATGAGATACACCAGAGTGTGTGGGGAGGAGACTGGTCAGGTCTCTGGGCTGGTAACACACAGTGACATGATGTGAGGGGGAGAGCAGGAGTATAATAGGGGCTGATGGCTCCTGATGTATGAGATACACCAGAGAGTGTGGGGAGGAGACTGGTCAGATCTCTGGGCTGGTAACACACAGTGACATGATGTGAGGGGAGAGCAGAAGTATAATAGGGGCTGATGGCTCCTGATGTATGAGATACACCAGAGAGTGTGGGGAGGAGACTGGTCAGATCTCTGGGCTGGTAACACACGGTGACATGATGTGAGGGGAAGAGCAGGAGTATAATAGGGGCTGATGGCTGCTGATGTATGAGATACACCAGAGAGAGTGGGTAGGAGACTGGTCAGAACTCTGGGCTGGTAACACACAGTGACATGATGTGAGGGGGAGGGCAGGAGTATAATAGGGGCTGATGGCTCCTGATGTATGAGATACACCAGAGAGTGTGGGGAGGAGACTGGTCAGATCTCTGGGCTGGTAACACACAGTGACGTGATGTGAGGGGAGAGCAGAAGTATAATAGGGGCTGATGGCTCCTGATGTATGAGATACACCAGAGAGTGTGGGGAGGAGACTGGTCAGATCTCTGGGCTGGTAACACACAGTGACATGATGTGAGGGGAGAGCAGGAGTATAATAAGGGCTGATGGCTCCTCATGTATGAGATACACCAGAGAGTGTGGAGAGGAGATTGGTCAGATCTCTGGGCTGGTAGCACACAGTGAAATGATGTGAGGGGAGAGCAGGAGTATAATAGGGGCTGATGGCTCCTGATATATGAGATACACCAGAGAGAGTGGGGAGAAGACTGGTCAGATCTCTGGGCTGGTAACACACAGTGACATGATGTGAGGGGGAGAGCAGGAGTATAATAGGGGCTGATGGCTGCTGATGTATGAGATACACCAGAGAGTGTGGGGAGGAGACTGGTCAGATCTCTGGGATGGTGACATACAGTGACATGATGTGAGGGGGAGAGCAGGAGTATAATAAGGGCTGATGGCTCCTGATGTATGAGATACACCAGAGAGTGTGGGGAGGAGACTGGTCAGATCTCTGGGCTGGTAACACACGGTGACATGATGTGAGGGGGAGAGCAGGAGTATAATAGGGGCTGATGGCTGCTGATGTATGAGATACACCAGAGAGT
This sequence comes from Pseudophryne corroboree, assembly GCF_028390025.1. NCBI lineage: Eukaryota > Metazoa > Chordata > Amphibia > Anura > Myobatrachidae > Pseudophryne > Pseudophryne corroboree. Next base: position 275,535 of record NW_026967580.1, on the reverse strand, counting down.
GGGGAGGAGACTAGTCAGAACTCTGGGCTAGTAACACACAGTGACATGATGTGAGGGGGAGAGCAGGAGTATAATAGGGGCTGATGGCTCCTGATGTATGAGATACACCAGAGAGTGTGGGGAGGAGACTGGTCAGATCTCTGGGCTGGTAAAACACAGTGACATGATGTGAAGGGAGAGCAGGAGTATAATAGGGGCTGATGTCTCCTGATGTATGAGATACACCAGAGAGTGTGGGGAGGAGACTGGTCAGATCTCTGGGCTGGTAACACACAGTGACATGATGTGAGGGGGAGAGCAGGAGTATTATAGGGGCTGATGGCTCCTGAATCCACACTGGGCAAATAAAGTTCCCTAATTTGTACTGACAGAGGGTGTAGGATAAGAGATTGCTGTAGTGACTGAGCAATGAGAATATGTGACTCTGTTCTGTAATAAGTGTTTATTACTCACCTGTGCTGATATCTGTAGGGATCTCCTCCTCCGTACACTGCTGATCACCCCTCACATACATCTCTTCTTCTCCCTCTATATCTTCTGCCTTCATATCAGTCACATACGTCTCTACTTCTCCCTCTGTATCTTTGACTTTAACATTATTTATTTGGGCTTCACCCTATGTAAACCATCAATAAAAGAAGACTGTAATAATTGTTGATTTCAGTAATAGATTAAACAATACAAATGTATTGACACACACAGCTGCTCTACACATTATATAGTGACAGTCACTTTGGTATATTGGTGAGACCCTAAATCCCACCTACCTGATCCTCCTGTGGGATCCTGTGATTCTCATCTGTACAATCCTGGGAATACAGAGGACGGGGACATCTCTCTGGGGTATCTCTGTTACTGGGCCCATCTGTAGGAGACACACAGTGACTGAGTACAGTGTATATATGTGATTATCAGGTGATGTGTGTATATAGGGGCCCCCATACCTGCTCTCCCCTGTACAATACATGACAGTTTCCTCTTACCCAGTGATGTGAGCGGCCGGTGATTCTCCATCATCACGTCCTTGTACAGACCCCTGTGTTCCTCTATATACTCCCCCTCCTGCATGGAGACATAGACAGTGACATCATGACACCTTATAGGAACCTGACACAGAGTGATACAGTCATCAACCAGACACTTCCCCTGGTGTTACTGTATAATGCCCCATTCCCAGCAGTCACCTCTCCAGTCATCACCCAGACACATCCCCTGGTGTTACTGTATAATGTCCCATTCCCAGCAGTCACCTCTCCAGTCATCACCCAGACACATCCCCCAGTGTTACTGTATAATGTCCCATTCCCAGAAGTCACCACACAGACACATCCCCCAGTGTTACTGTATAATGCCCCATTCCCAGCAGTCACCTCTCCTGTCATCACCCAGACACATCCCCTGGTGTTACTGTATAATGTCCCATTCCCAGCAGTCACCTCTCCAGTCATCACCCAGACACTTTCCCTGGTGTTACTGTACAATGCCCTATTCCCAGCAGTCACCTCTCCAGTCATCACCCAGACACATCCCCTGGTGTTACTGTATAATGTCCCATTCCCAGTAGTCACCTCTCCAGTCATCACCCAGATACGTCCCCTGGTGTTAATGTATAATGTCCCATTCCCAGCAGTCACCTCTCCAGTCATCACCCAGATATGTCCCCTGGTGTTACTGTATAATGTCCCATTACCAGCAGTCACCTCTCCAGTCATCACCCAAACACGTCCCCCAGTGTTACTGTATAATGCCCCATTCCCAGCAGTCACCTCTCCAGTCATCACCCAGACACTTTCCCTGGTGTTACTGTACAATGCCCCATTCCCAGCAGTCACCTCTCCAGTCATCACCCAGACACATACCCTGGTGTAACTGTATAATGTCCCATTTCCAGCAGTCACCTCTCCAGTCATCACCCAGACACATTCCCTGGTGTTACTGTATAATGTCCTATTCCCAGCAGTCACCTCTCCAGTCATCACCCAGATACGTCCCCTGGTGTTACTGTATAATGTCCCATTCCCAGTAGTCACCTCTCCAGTCATCACCCAGATACGTCCCCTGGTGTTAATGTATAATGTCCCATTAACAGCAGTCACCTCTCCAGTCATCACCCAAACACGTCCCCCAGTGTTACTGTATAATGCCCCATTCCCAGCAGTCACCTCTCCAGTCATCACCCAGACACATACCCTGGTGTTACTGTATAATGCCCCATTCCCAGCAGTCACCTCTCCAGTCATCACCCAGACACATCCCCCGGTGTTACTGTATAATGCCCCATTCCCAGCAGTCACCTCTTCAGTCATCACCCAGACACATCCCACGGTGTTACTGTATAATGTCCCATTCCCAGCAGTCACTTCTCCAGTCATCACTCAGATACGTCCCCTGGTGCTACTGTATAATGTCCCATTCCCAGCAGTCACCTCTCCAGTCATCACCCAGACACGTCCCTGGTGTTACTGTATAATGTCCCATTCCCAGCAGTCCCCTCTCCAGTCATCACCCAGACACATCCCCTGGTGTTACTGTATAATGTCCCATTCCCAGCAGTCACCTCTCCAGTCATCACCCAGACACATCCTCTGGTGTTACTGTATAATTCCCCATTCCCAGCAGTCACCTCTCCAGTCATCACCCAGACACGTCACCTGGTGTTACTGTATAATGTCCCCTTCCCAGTAGTCACCTCTCCAGTCATCACCCAGACACATACCCTGGTGTTACTGTATAATGCCCCATTCCCAGCAGTCACCTCTTCAGTCATCACCCAGACACATCCCACGGTGTTACTGTATAATGTCCCATTCCCAGCAGTCACCTCTCCAGTCATCACTCAGATACGTCCCCTGGTGCTACTGTATAATGTCCCATTCCCAGCAGTCACCTCTCCAGTCATCACCCAGACACGTCCCTGGTGTTACTGTATAATGTCCCATTCCCAGCAGTCACCTCTCCAGTCATCACCCAGACACATCCCCTGGTGTTACTGTATAATGCCCCATTCCCAGCAGTCACCTCTTCAGTCATCACCCAGACACTTTCCCTGGTGTTACTGTACAATGCCCCATTCCCAGCAGTCACCTCTCCAGTCATCACCCAGACACATACCCTGGTGTAACTGTATAATGTCCCATTTCCAGCAGTCACCTCTCCAGTCATCACCCAGATACGTCCCCTGGTGTTACTGTATAATGTCCCATTCCCAGTAGTCACCTCTCCAGTCATCACCCAGATACGTCCCCTGGTGTTAATGTATAATGTCCCATTACCAGCAGTCACCTCTCCAGTCATCACCCAAACACGTCCCCCAGTGTTACTGTATAATGCCCCATTCCCAGCAGTCACCTCTCCAGTCATCACCCAGACACATACCCTGGTGTTACTGTATAATGCCCCATTTCCAGCAGTCACCTCTCCAGTCATCACCCAGACACATCCCCCGGTGTTACTGTATAATGCCCCATTCCCAGCAGTCACCTCTCCAGTCAGCAACTGAATGATCTTGTTGGCGAGTTTCAGGATCTTCTGGTCATTGTGTCTTTCATGTGTCAGTGAGTGAGGTGGAGGCACCGTGATGGGGCTCTGGGTTCTACTCAGTCCTCCAGATACACAGGGATGGCTGCTGGTTATCTCACACTCATTGGATGTCTTCTTCACTATTGTGTAATCCTGTGTAATGGTGGAGACATCAAATATCAATATATACACTCCCATATCCCCTCACCTCCCCAGTCATGTCCCTGTATTATTACTATAGAAATAAGTGACGTCACTGTGACACTCCCAGATCCCCTACCTCCTCAGTCATGTCCCTGTATTATTACTATAGATATAAATGACATAACAGTGACGCTCCAAGATCTCCTCACCTCCACAGTCATGTCCCTGTATTATTACTATAGATATAAGTGACGTCACTGTGACTTTTCCAGACTCCTTCAACTCCCCAGTCACGTCCCTGTATTATTGATATAGATATAATTGACGTCACTGTGCCGCTTCCAGATCTCCTCCCCAGTCATGTCCCTGTATTATTACTATAGATATAAGCGATTTCACGGTGAAGCTCCCAGATCCCATCACCTCCCCAGTCATGTCCCTGTATTATTACTATAGATATAAGTGATGTCACTGTGATGCTCTAAGACCCCCTCACCTCCCCAGTGACAGCCCTGTATTATTACTATAGATATAAGTGATGTCACTGTGACACTCCCAGATCCCCTTACCTCTCCAATCATGTCCCTGTATTATTACTATAGATATAAGTGATGTCACAGTGATGCTCCCAGATCCCCTCACCTCCCCAGTCATGTCCCTGTATTATTACTATAGATATAAGGTCACAGTGATGCTCCCAGATCCCCTCACCTCCCCAGTCATGTCCCTGTATTATTACTATAGATATAAGGTCACTTTGATGCTATCAGATCCACTCACCTCCCCAGTCATATCCCTGTATTATTACTATAGATATAAGGTCACTGTGACGCTCCCAGATCCACTCACCTCCCCAGTCATGTCCCTGTATTATTACTATAGATATAAGGTCACTGTGACGCTCCCAGATCCCCTCACCTCCCCAGTCATGTCCCTGTATTATTACTATAGATATAAGGTCACTTTGATGCTATCAGATCCACTCACCTCCCCAGTCATATCCCTGTATTATTACTATAGATATAAGGTCACTGTGACGCTCCCAGATCCCCTCACCTCCCCAGTCATGTCCCTGTATTATTACTATAGATATAAGGTCACTTTGATGCTCTCAGATCCACTCACCTCCCCAGTCATAACCCTGTATTATTACTATAGATATAAGGTCACTGTGATGCTCTCAGATCCACTCACCTCCCCAGTCATGTCCCTGTATTATCACTATAGATATAAGGTCACTGTGACGCTCCCAGATCCCCTCACCTCCCCAGTCATGTCCCTGTATTATTACTATAGATATAAGGTCACTTTGATGCTATCAGATCCACTCACCTCCCCAGTCATATCCCTGTATTATTACTATAGATATAAGGTCACTGTGACGCTCCCAGATCCCCTCACCTCCCCAGTCATGTCCCTGTATTATTACTATAGATATAAGGTCACTTTGATGCTCTCAGATCCACTCACCTCCCCAGTCATAACCCTGTATTATTACTATAGATATAAGGTCACTGTGATGCTCTCAGATCCACTCACCTCCCCAGTCATGTCCCTGTATTATTACTATAGATATAAGGTCACTGTGACACTCCCTGATCCACTCACCTCCCCAGTCAGCAGGTAGATGATCTCCAGGGTGATATTAATTATCCTCTCAGTCCTGTGACTCCTGTCCTTGTCCATCCTTTGTGAATCAGAGAGAATACAGAACGTGTGATGTGTAATAAAGACTCCGTTCCCCACAGCTGGAGTTCCTTGGAATAAATATAATACATAAAACATATTGCACATGTAACATAGTAAATATAAAATAGAGTGGTCATTAAGTCTCCTATTTGCTCAAAGCCACAGAGTCCTGGTCAGTGTCTCCAAGGTTCCTGTGACCCAGCCCCATAAGGCTGTACTGCATAGTGGACCTGATCTAGAGTGTAGCGCTATTGTGGGTGGAGTCACAATGAGCTGATGTTCGGTACACCGCTCATGTGCAGGACCCGTACGGAGCATGTGCTCTATGTGTCCTGAGTTGTCAGACGAGTATGGCTGCAGCCATGAAGTGGTGTAAGGGTGAGAATTGGTTGTGAAGGGACAGGGTCTCCTGAGGGAAAGTTCATGGCCTCATTCATGGAGCTGCGGCGTACAGTCTCCGTGACCTCAGGATTCACAGATCCAGCCGATGGTGTAGCAAAGGTGGCAGAAGACAGGCAAGGAGGTGGCAGAAGACAGGCAGTGGAAAGGCGGCAGGAGACAGGCAGGGAAAAGGTTGCAGGAAACAGGCAGGGGAAAGGTTGCAGGAGACAGGCAAGGAGGTGGCAGGAGACAGGGAGGGGGTGGCAGGAGACAGGGGGAAGGCGGCAGGAGACCGGCCAGAGGGAGCAGGAGACAGGGGAAAGGCGACAGGCAGGGGAAAGGCGGCAGGCGACAGGCAGGGAAAAGGCGGCAGGAGACAGGTAGGTGGGCAGCAGGGTGGGGGTGGCAGGAGACAGGCAGGGGAAAGGCGGCAGGAGACAGACGGGGTAAAGGCAACAGGAGACAGGCAGGGGAAAGGCGGCAGGAGACAGGCAGGGGAAAGGCGGCAGGAGACATTATTTGTTTTCAGGAGATTGAATAATTTCTTAATCATTTGTAATAAAAGTTATGTTTTACTCTTTGAGAATATCTAATTATTTCTTCACAAGAGTGCGCCCACAAAGAAGTCTACTTTCTTTCTCTTGTCACTGTGACACTCCCAGGTCCCCCTCACCTCCCCAGTCATATCCCTGTATTACTATAGATATGTGATGTCACTGTGACGCTCCCAGATCCCCTCACCTCCGCAGTCATGTCCCTGTATTATTACTATAGATATAAGTGACATCACTGTGACACTCCCAGATCCCCTCACCTCCCCAGTCATGTACCTTTATTACTATAGATCTAAATGATGTCACTGTGACACTCCCAGGAGTGTGATATACATTTGCTTCATACTGCTTCAATTATCATCTGTTACACATGCCAGGTATATTATGGTCTCTGCTTTAATATATCCGAGAATTTGAGCAATATTTTCAATCCCCACAATTTCATATAGTAAAATTAATAATAATAATAACAACGACACTAAAGGCTGCACCCCAGCATAAACATAATAACATATGTCTTTATTAACAGGACACCACAGGTTGCTCCTCCAGTATAATAATAATAATAGGACACCACAGGCTACTCCCCCTGTATAATAATAACAGGACACCACAAGCTGCTCCTCCTGTATAAATAATAATAACAGGACACCACAAGCTGCTCCTCCTGTATAATAATAATAATTACAGGACACCACAAGCTGCTCCCTCTGTATAATAATAATAATAGTAATAATAATAATAACAGGACACCACACACTGCTCCTCCTGTATAATAATAATAATAATAACAGGACACCACACACTGCTACTCCTGTATTGTAATAATAACAACAACAAGAGACAACAGGCTGCTCCCCCTGTATTAAAATAATATCAGGACACCACAGGCTCCTCCCCCTGTATAATAATAATAAAAATAGGACACCACAGGCTGCTCATCCTGCATAATAATAACAAGACACCACAGGCTGCTCCTGCTGTATAATAATAATAATAATAATAATAACAGGACACCACAGGCTGCTCCCCCTGTATAATAATAAAAATAACAAGACACCACAGGCTGCTCCCCCTGTATAGTAATAATAACAGGACACCACAGGCTGCTCCCCCTGTATAATAATAATAATATCAGGACACCATAGGCTGCTCCCCCTGTATAATAATAATAACAGGACACCACAGGCTGCTCCCCCTGTATAGTAAGACGCCATTACCTGATCTCCACGGACACTGGGAGGCTGCACAAGTCGATAAAAACTCACTTCCTGCATGTGGAACGCACAGTCCGGAAGTAAGGTGGAACGCACAGGCAGGAAGTAGGGTATGATTGGCAACGGCTGCTACCTGGTTACTGGCCCCTCCCCTCCTCCACCCCGCCCAAAGCCCAGCACTCTGTAATGACTATTAACATACATGTCCTCAGTGCAAGAGGCCGGCGGCCATTTTCGTGTAGACCAGTCCGGCAGCAGCAATAGGTTCCCTGGCCCGTGTAGTGACGTCAGGAGCGGCGGCCATTTTCCCCTGGTCTGAGCTCCGCCTTCCTTCTATCATTCCCACAAGGCAGCAGGAGCAGAGAGCAGCCATTGCTGTGTCTGGCAGCAGGTAATGATATTATTATTATTATTCTATAGGCTGAGCAGCTCTGGTGTCAGGTTCTGTACTACAGGGGGAGCAGCCTCTGGTGCCTTGTTATAGTGCAGCTGGAGCAGCCTCTGTTGCTGCATTATCCCTGTACAGGTGGCTGACACTCTAGTGTCCTATTACTGTAATACAGGTGGCGCAGACCCCGCCATTACCGTAATACAGGTGGAGCAGACCCCGCCGTTACCGTAATACAGGAGGTGCAGACCCCGCCGTTACCGTAATACAGGTGACGCAGACCCCGCCGTTACCGTAATACATGTGGTGCAGACCCCACCGTTACCGTAATTCTATACACGGGACATTACAGGTGTTGTGGCATTGTGCTGTACAGGGGGAGCGGCCTGTGTTGTCATAGTATACAGGGGGAGCAGCCTGTGTTGTCATAATATACAGGGGTAGTATCCTGTGCTGTCATAGTATACAGGAGGAGCAGCCTGTGTTGTCATAATATACAGGGAGAGTGGCCTGTGTTGTCATAATATACAGGGGTAGTATCCTGTGCTGTCATAGTATACAGGAGGAGCAGCCTGTGTTGTCATAATATACAGGGGTAGCATCCTGTGCTGTCATAATATACGGGGTAGCATCTTGTGTTGTCATAGTATACAGGGGGAGTGGCCTGTGTAGTCATAATATACAGGGGTAACAACTTGTGTTGTCATAGTTTACAGGAGGAGCAGCCTGTGTTGCAATAATGTACAGGGGCAGCATCCTGTGTTGTCATAATAGACAGGAGGAGCAGCCTGTGGTGTCCTGTTGTTGTTGTTGTTGTTGTTATTATTATAATACGGGAGGATCAGCCTGTGGTGTCCTGTTATTATTATACAGGAGGAGCAGCCTGTGGTGTGCTATTATTAAACAGGGGGAGCAGCCATTGGTGTCCTATTATTATTTTCTTTGACGTCCTAGTGGATGCTGGGACTTCCGTAAGGACCATGGGGATAGCGGCTCCGCAGGAGACTGGGCACAAAGTAAAAGCTTTAGTACTACCTGGTGTGCACTGGCTCCTCCCCCTATGACCCTCCTCCAAGCCTCAGTTAAGATTTTGTGCCCGGCCGAGAAGGGTGCAATCTAGGTGGCTCTCCTGAGCTGCTTGGAAGTAAAAGTATTTTTAGGTTTTTTATGTTCAGTGAGTCCTGCTGGCAACAGGCTCACTGCATCGAGGGACTAAGGGGAGAAGAAGCGAACTCACCTGCGTGCAGAGTGGATTGTGCTTCTTGGCTACTGGACATTAGCTCCAGAGGGACGATCACAGGTTCAGCCTGGATGGGTCCCGGAGCCGCACCGCCGGCCCCCTTACAGAGCCAGAAGAGCGAAGAGGTCCGGAGATAAGCGGCGGCAGAAGACTTTCCTGTCTTCAGATAAGGTAGCGCACAGCACCGCAGCTGTGCGCCATTGCTCTCAGCATACTTCACACTCCGGTCACTGAGGATGCAGGGCGCTGCGGGGGGAGCGCCCTGAGACGCAATACAGATCATTTAAAACCTTATATGGCTAAAATAAAATGCATCACATATAGCTCCTGGGCTATATGGATGCATTTAACCCCTGCCAGTTCCAGAAAAAAGCGGGAGATAAGGCCGCCGTGAAGGGGGCGGAGCCTATCTCCTCAGCACACAAGCGCCATTTTCTTTCACAGCTCCGCTGGAAGGACGGCTCCCTGACTCTCCCCTGCAGACTGCACTACAGAAACAGGGTAAAACAAGAGAGGGGGGGCACTATTGGCAGCTAATATATATATACAGCAGCTATTAAGGGAGTAACACTTATATAAGGTTATCCCTGAACATATATAGCGCTCTGGTGTGTGCTGGCATACTCTCCCTCTGTCTCCCCAAAGGGCTAGTGGGGTCCTGTCCTCTATCAGAGCCATTCCCTGTGTGTGTGCTGGGTGTCAGTACGTTGTGTCGACATGTATGAAGAGGAAAATGATGTGGAAGCAGAGCAGTTGCCTGGGTTAGTGATGTCACCCCCTAGGGAGTCGACACCTGACTGGATGATTGTGTTTAAAGAATTACGTGACAATGTCAGCACTTTGCAGAAAACTGTTGACGACATGAGACAGCCGGCAAATCAGTTAGTGCCTGTCCAGGCGTCTCAGACACCGTCAGGGGCGCTAAAACGCACGTTACCTCAGTTGGTCGACACAGACCCTGACACGGATACTGAATCCAGTGTCGACGGTGAGGAGACGAACGTAATGTCCAGTAGGGCCACACGTTACATGATCACGGCAATGAAGGAGGCATTGAATATTTCTGACACTACAAGTACCACAAAGAAGGGTATTATGTGGGGTGTGAAAAAACTACCAGTAGTTTTTCCTGAATCAGATGAATTGAATGAGGTGTGTGATGAAGCGTGGGTTTCCCCCGATAAAAAACTGATAATTCCTAAAAAATTATTGGCATTATACCCTTTCCCGCCAGAGGTAAGGGCACGTTGGGAAACACCCCCTAGGGTAGATAAGGCGCTCACACGCTTATCAAAACAGGTGGCGTTACCGTCTCCTGATACGGCCGCCCTCAAGGAACCAGCTGATAGAAGGCTGGAGAATATCCTGAAAAGTATATACACACATACTGGTGTTATACTACGACCAGCAATCGCCTCAGCCTGGATGTGCAGCGCTGGAGTGGCATGGTCGGACTCCCTGACTGAAAATATTGATACCCTGGATAGGGACAGTATTTTATTGACTATAGAGCATTTAAAAGATGCATTACTATATATGCGAGATGCACAGAGGGATATTTGCACCCTGGCATCAAGAGTAAGTGCGATGTCCATCTCTGCCAGAAGAAGTTTGTGGACACGACAGTGGTCAGGTGATGCTGATTCCAAACGGCATATGGAAGTATTGCCGTTTAAAGGGGAGGAGTTATTTGGGGTCAGTCTATCAGACCTGGTGGCCACGGCAACGGCTGGGAAATCTACCTTTTTACCCCAGGTCACCTCTCAGCAGAAAAAGACACCGTCTTTTCAAACTCAGTCCTTTCGTTCCCATAAGAACAAGCGGGCGAAAGGCCACTCCTTTCTGACTCGCGGAAGAGGAAGGGGAAAAAGACTGCACCAGGCTGCTTCTTCCCAGGAGCAGAAGCCCCCCCCCGCTTCTGCCAAGTCTTAAGCATGACGCTGGGGCTTTACAAGCGGACTCAGGCACGGTGGGGGCCCGTCTCAAGAATTTCACCGCGCAGTGGGCTCACTCGCAAGTGGACCCCTGGATCCTGCAGGTAGTATCACAGGGGTACAAGTTGGAATTCGAGACGTCTCCTCCTCGAAGATTCCTGAAGTCTGCTCTACCAACGTCTCCCTCCGACAGGGAGGCTGTATTGGAAGCTATTCACAAGCTGTACTCCCAGCAGGTGATAATCAGGGTACCCCTCCTACAACAAGGAAAGGGGTATTATTCCACGCTGTTTGTGGTACTGAAGCCGGACGGCTCGGTGAGACCGATTTTAAATCTAAAATCCTTGAACACTTACATAAAAAGGTTCAATTTCAAGATGGAGTCACTCAGAGCAGTGATAGCGAACCTGGAAGAAGGGGACTATATGGTGTCTCTGGACATAAAAGATGCTTATCTTCACGTCCCAATTTACCCTTCTCACCAAGGGTACCTCAGGTTTGTGGTACAAAACTGTCATTATCAGTTTCAGACGCTGCCGTTTGGATTGTCCACGGCACCCCGGGTCTTTACCAAGGTAATGGCCGAAATGATGAGTCTTCTTCGAAGAAAAGGCGTCTTAATTATCCCTTACTTGGACGATCTCCTGATAAGGGCAAGGTCCAGGGAACAGTTGGAGTTCGGAGTAACACTGTCTCAGGCAGTATTACGTCAGCACGGGTGGATTCTAAATATTCCAAAATCACAGCTGATTCCAACAACACGTCTACTGTTCCTGGGGATGATTCTGGACACAGTTCAGAAAAAGGTGTTTCTCCCGGAGGAGAAGGCCAGGGAGTTATCCGAGCTAGTCAGGAACCTCCTAAAACCAGGCCAGGTGTCAGTGCATCAGTGCACAAGAGTCCTGGGAAAAATGGTGGCTTCGTACGAAGCAATTCCATTCGGAAGATTCCATGCAAGAACGTTTCAGTGGGATCTGCTGGACAAATGGTCCGGATCGCATCTTCAGATGCATCAGCGGATTACCCTATCTCCAAGGACAAGGGTGTCTCTCCTGTGGTGGTTACAGAGTGCTCATCTTCTAGAGGGCCGCAGATTCGGCATTCAAGATTGGATGCTGGTGACCACGGATGCCAGCCTGAGAGGCTGGGGAGCAGTCACACAGGGAAAAAAATTTCCAAGGCTTGTGGTCAAGCATGGAAACGTCTCTCCACATAAATATCCTGGAACTGAGGGCCATTTACAATGCCCTAAGTCAAGCAAGGCCTCTGCTTCAGGGACAGTCGGTATTGATCCAATCGGACAACATCACGGCAGTCGCCCACGTCAACAGACAGGGCGGCACAAGAAGCAGGAGGGCAATGGCAGAAGCTGCAAGGATTCTCCGATGGGCGGAAAATCATGTGGTAGCACTGTCAGCAGTGTTCATTCCGGGAGTGGACAACTGGGAAGCAGACTTCCTCAGCAGACACGACCTCCACCCGGGGGAGTGGGGACTTCACCCAGAAGTCTTCCAACTGATCGTAAACCGTTGGGAAAAACCAAAGGTGGACATGATGGCGTCCCGTCTCAACAAAAAACTGGACAGATATTGCGCAAGGTCAAGGGACCCTCAGGCAATAGCGGTGGACGCTCTGGTAACACCGTGGGTGTACCAGTCGGTGTATGTGTTCCCTCCTCTGCCTCTCATTCCAAAAGTACTGAGAATCATGAGAAGGAGAGGAGTAAGAACTATACTCGTGGCTCCGGATTGGCCAAGAAGAACTTGGTACCCGGAAATGCAAGAGATGCTCACGGAGGATCCGTGGCCTCTACCTCTAAGAAAGGACCTGCTCCAGCAGGGACCTTGTCTGTTCCAAGACTTACCGCGGCTGCGTTTGACGGCATGGCGGTTGAACGCCGGATCCTAAAGGAAAAAGGCATTCCAGATGAAGTCATCCCTACCCTGATTAAGGCCAGGAAGGATGTAACTGCTAAACATTATCACCGCATTTGGCGAAAATATGTTGCGTGGTGTGAGGCCAAGAAGGCCCCCACAGAAGAATTTCAACTGGGTCGTTTCTTACATTTCCTGCAAGCAGGACTGTCTATGGGCCTAAAATTAGGATCCATTAAGGTTCAAATTTCGGCCCTGTCGATCTTCTTCCAAAAAGAACTGGCTTCAGTGCTTGAAGTTCAGACATTTGTCAAAGGAGTACTGCATATACAGCCTCCTTTTGTGCCACCAGTGGCACCTTGGGATCTCAATGTGGTCTTGGGTTTCCTAAAATCACATTGGTTTGAACCACTTACCACTGTGGACTTGAAATATCTCACATGGAAGGTGGTAATGCTGTTAGCGCTGGCTTCAGCCAGGCGGGTTTCAGAATTGGCGGCTTTATCGTATAAAAGCCCTTACCTAATTTTTCATTCAGATAGGGCAGAATTGAGGACTCGTCCTCAATTTCTCCCAAAGGTGGTTTCAGGTTTTCACATGAACCAACCTATTGTGGTGCCTGCGGCTACTAGGGACTTGGAGGACTCCAAGTTACTAGACGTAGTCAGGGCCCTGAAAATATATGTTTCCAGGACGGCTGGAGTCAGAAAATCTGACTCGCTGTTTATTCTGTATGCACCCAACAAACTGGGTGCTCCTGCTTCAAAGCAGACGATTGCTCGTTGGATTTGTAGTACAATTCAGCTGGCACATTCTGTGGCAGGCCTGCCACAGCCAAAATCTGTAAATGCCCACTCCACAAGGAAGGTGGGCTCATCCTGGGCGGCTGCCCGAGGAGTCTCGGCTTTACAACTTTGCCGAGCAGCTACTTGGTCAGGGGCAAACACGTTTGCTAAATTCTACAAATTTGATACCCTGGCTGAGGAGGACCTGGAGTTCTCTCATTCGGTGCTGCAGAGTCATCCGCACTCTCCCGCCCGTTTGGGAGCTTTGGTATTATCCCCATGGTCCTTACGGAAGTCCCAGCATCCACTAGGACGTCAGAGAAAATAAGAATTTACTTACCGATAATTCTATTTCTCGTAGTCCGTAGTGGATGCTGGGCGCCCATCCCTAGTGCGGATTGTCTGCAATACTTGTACATAGTTATTGTTACAAAAATCGGGTTATTATTGTTGTGAGCCATCTTTTCAGAGGCTCCTAAGTTTATCATACTGTTAACTGGGTTCAGATCACAAGTTGTACGGTGTGATTGGTGTGGCTGGTATGAGTCTTACCCGGGATTCATTAATCCTTCCTTATTGTGTACGCTCGTCCGGGCACAGTATCCTAACTGAGGCTTGGAGGAGGGTCATAGGGGGAGGAGCCAGTGCACACCAGGTAGTACTAAAGCTTTTACTTTGTGCCCAGTCTCCTGCGGAGCCGCTATTCCCCATGGTCCTTACGGAAGTCCCAGCATCCACTACGGACTACGAGAAATAGAATTATCGGTAAGTAAATTCTTCTTATTATTATTATTATTATTATACAGTAGGAGCAGCCTGTAGTGTCCTGGTATTATACAGGAGGAGCAGCCTGGGGTGTCCTGTTGTTGTTGTTATTATTATAATACGGGAGGATCAGCCTGTGGTGTCCTGTTATTATTATACAGGAGGAGCAGCCTATGGTGTACTATTATTAAACAGGGGGAGCGGCCAGTGGTGTCCTATTATTATTATTATTATTATACAGGGGGAGCAGCCTGTGGTGTCCTGTTATTATACAGTAGGAGCAGCCTGTAGTGTCCTGGTATTATACAGGAGGAGCAGCCTGTGGTGTCCTGTTATTATTATACAGTGGCATTATTATTATTATTATTATTTTCTCATACGTCCTAGAGGATGCTGGGTCACCATTAGTACCATGGGGTATAGACGGGATCCGCAGGAGACATGGGCACTTTAAGACTTTGGGTGTGAACTGGCTCCTCCCTCTATGCCCCTCCTCCAGACTCCAGTTTTAGAATTGTGCCCAGTGAGACTGGACGCACTACAGGGAGCTCTACTGAGTTTCCCGGAAAAACTTATGTTAGGTTTTTTATTTTCAGGGAGGACTGCTGGCAATAGTCTCCCTGCATCGTGGGACTGAGGTGAGAGAAGCAGACCTACTTCTGTGAGTTCAATGGCTCTGCTTCTGGCTACAGGACACCATTAGCTCCTGAGGGTCTGATCGCTAGGTACGCCTAGATGCTCGTTCCCAGAGCCCGCCGTCACCCCCCTTACAGAGCCAGAAGTCAGAAGACAGGTGAGTAGAAGAAGATCAGAAGACCTCTGTGACTGCTTCTGAGGTACAGCACAGCGATCACACGCTGCGCGCCATGCACCCACACACACAGCGACACTACAGGGTGCGGCAGGGGGGGCCCTGGGCAGCAGAAAAGCCTCAAAATAAACTGGCAAAAGGGGACATAAGTGCCTAGGCACTGTCCTAACCCCCGCCAGTATAAATATATATTTAAAAAAAGCGGGACTGAACCGCGCCATTAAGGGGTGGAGCTTCGTCCTCACAGCTCGCTCAGCGCCATTTTCCTCTACACAGGCTGCAGAGACGCTGGTCCTTCCTCACACTTCTGAATAAGTATCAGGGTGCAAAATGGAGGGGGGGCACAGAAATATTGGTGCAATATATGTTTATATATATATTTAATATAAAGCGCCTCAGGTCTGGGGCATTCTTTAGTGTTTCAGAACCGGTGATTTGGCGCTGGGTTGTGAGCTGGCAAATCTCTGTGTCTCTCTGACAGACTCTACTGTGGGTCTGTCCCCTATATGTCCGGTGTGTCTGAGGGTGTTTGGTGCACGTGTGTCGACATGTCTGAGGCTGAAGGCTCTTCCCTGGAGGAGGCTGTATTAGGGACACAAACGGCTGCGGGGGTGACCCTGTCGGCACCGCCGACTCCTGATTGGGTAAATGTGTTCCTCTTATTAGTAAGAGGCTAGATAAGTCTGAGTCTCAGACCCAGGCATGGAAGAAATCTGTGGGGAATATGTTATTCCAAAGTCAGGTCCCCTCAGGGTCACAAAAAAACGTACGTTGGCCCAGTTGGCAGACACTGATACCGACATGGACACTGATTCCAGTGTTGACTATAGCGATTCCAGGTTAGACCCAAAATTGGCAAAAAGCATTCAGTACATGATTGTGGTGGTTAAAGATGTATTACATATCACTGAGGACCCAGCTATCCCTGATAAAAGGGTCTGTATGTATAAACAAAGGAAACCTGAGATATCGTTTCATCCCTCTCATGAACTGAACACGCTATTTGAAAAAGTTTGGGACGGTCCTGACAAAAAGTTTCAGATTCCCAAAAGAATTATGGCAGCTTATCCGTTTCCCTCGACGGATAGGGAAAAGTGGGAGTCACCCCCCACTGTGGACAAGGCCTTGTCTCATTTGTCTGAAAAGGTGGCTCTCCCGTCACCTGACACGGCGGCCCATAAGGATCCTGCGGATCGTAAATAAGAAACTACATTGAAGTCCATTTATGTGATCACGGGTACACTACTCCGACCTGTCATTGAGTCTGCGTGGGTAAGTAGTGCTATCGAAAAGTGGGCAGATAATTTGTCATCTTATATAGATACCCTAGATAGGGATAGTATCCTCTTGACACTGGGTTATATCAAGGACGCTGCAGCATACCTTAAGGAAGCTGCGAGAGATATTGGTCTTTTGGGATCAAAGGCCAATGCCATGGCTGTCTCAGCTAGGCGTGCGTTGTGGATTCACCAATGGAATGCTGATGCTGACTCCAAGAAAAGTACAGAATCTCTACCATGTAAAAGTAAGGCCTTATTTGGAGACGGCCTTGATGATTTGGAGTCTAGGCTACCGCGGGTAATTCATTCTTTTTACCTTATGTTCCTCCACAACAAAAGAAAACGTACCATTATCAGATGCAATCCTTTCGGCCCAATAAATTCAGAAATGGCCGAGGTTCTTCCTTCCTTGCTACTAGAGGAAGGGGAAGAGGTAAACGATCTCCAGCCTTGTCAGGCTCCCAGGAGCAGAAGTTCTCCCAGGCTTCTGCCAATTCCACCGCATGACGTCGGGGCTCCTATGCGGGAGTCCGCACTGGTGGGGGCCCGTCTCAAATTTTTAAGTCAGTTTTGGGTTCGTTCGAACCTAGACCCTTGGATTTTACAAATAGTATCCCAAGGGTACTAGCTGGAGTTTCAAGACGTCCCCCCTCGCCGTTTTTTCAAATCGGCCTTACCAGCTTTTCTTCCGGACAGGGAGGTAATTTGTGACGCAATACAAAAATTGTGTCAAAATCAAGTTATCATTAAGGTTCCCCAGTCACAATAGGGAGAAGGTTTTTTTCGAGCCTGTTTGTGGTCCCGAAGCCGGACGTCTCGGTCAGACCAATCCTATAACATGAAATCTCTGAATTTCTACCTAATGAGATTCAAATTCAAGATGTCTCACCGAGCAGTGATCACCGAGCAGTGATCTCCAGCCTGGAGGAAGGGGATTTTATGGTGTCGGTGGACATAAAAGATGCCTACTTACATGTTCCCATTTATCCTCCACACCAGGCTTACCTGAGATTTGCAATTCAGGAGTGTCATTACCAATTTCAAACGTTGCCGTTTGGTCCATCCACGGCTCCGAGGATTTTCACCAAATGAATGGCGGAGATGATTGTTCTCCTTCGCAAGCAAGGAGTCACAATTATCCCATACTTGAACGATCTCCTGATAAAGGTGAGATCCAGGGACCAGTTGGTCCGGAACGTTGCACTCTCCATGACAGTTCTTCAACAACATGGTTGGCTCCTAAACTTGCCAAAATCACAGTTGATTCAGACGATGCGGTTGTCATTTTTGGGAATGATATTGGACACAGAACTACAGAGAGTCTTTCTTCCTGTGGAAAAGGCTCTGGAACTTCAGAGTCTGGTCTGAAACCACCAAGAGTGTCAATCCATCAATGCATTCGGTTGCTGGGGAAGAGGGTTGTGGCCTACGAGGCCATTCAGTTTGGCAGGTTACATGCTAGAGTGTTCCAGCGCGACCTCTTGAACAAGTGGTCCGGGTCCCATCTACACATGCACCAGAAGATAATCCTGTCTTCCAAGACGAGGGTATCACTCCTGTGGTGGCTGCACAGCTCTCACCTCCTAGAGAGGCACAGGTTCGGGATACAGGACTGGATCCTAGTGACCACGGATGCAAGCCTCCGAGGCTGGGGGGCAGTCACCATGGGAGAAAACTTCCAAGGAAGATGGTCAAGTCAGGAAACTTGTCTCCACATAAATGTTCTGGAGCTAAGGGAAATTTACAACGGCCTCCTACAAGTGGAACATTTTCTTCGAGATCTACCTGTACTGATCCAGTCAGACAATGTAACAGCAGTAGCGTACATAAACCGTCAGGGCGGAACGAAAAACAGAGCGGCGATGGCAGAAGCCACAAGGCTTTTTCGCCTGGGCGGAAAAGCATACAAGTGCTCTGTCAGCAATCTTCATTCCAGGAGTGGACATCTGGGAAGCAGACTTCCTCAGCAGACACGATCTCCATCCAGGAGAGTGGGGCCTCCACCAAGAAGTCTTCGCAGAGGTGACAGGTCATTGGGGAACTCCTCAAGTAGACATGATGGCTTCTCGTCTCAAAAAGAAGCTTCAGAGATATTGTTCCATGTCAAGGGACCCTCAAGCGATTGCAGTGGATGCTCTCGTGACACCGTGGGTGTTTCAGTCGGTGTATGTATTGCCTTCACTTCCTCTCATTCCAAAAGTTCTAAAGATCATAAGAAGAACAAAGATCCGAGCGATCCTCATAGTTCCAGACTGGCCAAGGAGGGCTTGGTATCCAGATCTTCAGGACTTACTCATCGGAGATCCCTGGCCTCTGTGCGTGTATTAGGACTTACCGCGGCTACGTTTGACGGCATGGCAGTTGAACGCAAAATCCTAGCACGTAAGGTTATTCTCAGTGAAGTCATTCCCACACTTATTCAGGCCAGAAAAGGGGTAACGTCTATACATTACCACCATATTTGGAGAAAATATGTGTCTTGGTGTGAATCCAAGAAGGCTCCTATGGAAGAGTTTCAGCTAGGAAGGTTTCCCCATTTTCTACAAGCAGGTGTGGATGCGCGCCTAAAATTGGGCTCAATCAAGGTTCAGATTTCAGCCTTATCGATTTTCTTTCAGAAACAATTGGCCTCCCTTCCAAAAGTTCAGACTTTCCTGAAGGGCGTATTGCACATCCAACCTCCATTGGCACCATGGGATCTTAATGTGGTGTTGCAGTTCCTTCAATCACATTGGTTTGAACCTTTATGGAAGGTGGTGTTGAAATTCCTCACTTGGAAAGTGGTCATCCTGTTGGCCTTGGCATCTGCATGGTGGGTGTCTGAGTTGGCGGCCTTGTCTCACAAGAGCCCTTATTTGATCTTCCGTGAAGATAGAGCTGAATTGAGGACACGTCAGCAATTTTTCCCAAAGGTGGTTTCCTCTTTCCACATAACCAACCTATCGTGGTACCTGTGGCTACTGATGCCTTCGTTGATTCAAAATCTCTGGATGTGGTCAGAGCTTTAAAGATTTATATCACCAGAACGGCTCACTTCAGAAAAACAGAAGCTCTATTTGTCCTGTATGCTCCCAACAAGGTTGGGTGTCCTGCTTTCAAGCAGACCATTGCGCGCTGTATCTGTAACACGATTCAGCAGGCCTATTCCACTGCTGGATTGCCATAACCGGAATCAGTGAAGGCCCATTCCACTAGGAAGGTGGGCTCATCCTGGGTGGCTGCCCGGGGGGTCTCGGCATTGCAACTTTGCCGAGCAGCTACTTGGTCGGGGCCAAACACTTTTGCACAGTTCTATAAGTTTGACACCTTGGCCGATGGAGACCTTAAGTTTGGTCAATGGGGGCTGCAGAGTCGTCCGCACTCTCCCATCCGTTCTAGAGCTTTGGTATAATCCCATGGTTCTAATGGTGACCCCAGCATCCTCTAGGACGTATGAGAAAATAGGATTTTAATACTTACCGGTAAATCCTTTTCTCTTAGTCCGTGGAGGATGCTTGGCGCCCGTCCCAGTGCGTACTGTATCTGCAGTTAATAGTTATGGTTACACATATGCTGTGTTACGTTTCTTAAGGGGGGAACCTGGATTGCACATCCTATTACTAAAGATATCAAGAGGTGCTATCATGCTGAGGCTTCTACTACTATGCTGGGGGAAGAGAGATGCAGATGCACACTCTTAGCACTAAGAACACTGATAATAAAAATAATTTAAATAAACCCTCACAATTAACATGGGCCCTCATTCTGAGTTGTTCGCTCGCAAGCTGCTTTTAGCAGCATTGCACACGCTAAGCCGCCGCCTACTGGGAGTGAATCTTAGCATAGTTGAATTGTGAACGAAAGATTCTCAAAATTGCGAATAGACACTTCTCAGCAGTTTCTGAGTAGCTCCAGACTTACTCGGCATCTGCGATCAGTTCAGTGCTTGTCGTTCCTGGTTTGACGTCACAAACACACCCAGCGTTCGCCCAGACACTTCTCAGTTTCTCCAGCCACTCCAGCATTTTTCCCAGAAACGGTAGCGTTTTTCCGCACACACCCATAAAACGGCCTGTTTCCGCCCAGAAACGCCCACTTCCTGTCAATCACACTCCGATCACCAGAACGAAGAAAATACCTCGTAATACCGTGAGTAAAATACCAAACTTCTTAGCAAATTTACTTTTCGCAGTCGCAGTGCGGACATTGCGCATGCGCACTAAGCGGAAAATCGCTGCGATGCGAAGAAATTTACCGAGCGAACAACTCGGAATGACCACCATGGAGTATAATTGAAGTTCTTAGCACACATTTGCGCAAATATGCGGGCCCATGTACCGCGGCCAGGTGACTTCATCACATTGGTCCCTAACATCCCTAATATTATCACATTCTATAAATTTATACAGGACTTACCTCTAAATAGGGCCTTATCAATGTGTGATCTGAGATGCAGGAACCCAGCCAATTAAAACACCTGAGGGTGAATGGGAGGAGTGCAAATCCAGAGGAAGGAAGCCGGCCTACCAGTGTACAATATATACACAAATATAGTGGAAAAAAGGGGGGAACCTGGATTGCACATCCTATTAATAAAGTGTGCTTCTGCATCTCTCTTCCCCCAGCATAGTGTTACGTTTCTTGTCAGCCTGTTGCTGCAATTGTTCATGCCGTTGGCCTGTGTTCTGTTGAATGCCATGTTCTGCGGTATGGTTGAGGTGTGAGCTGGTATGGATCTCACCTTAGTTTAACAATAAATCCTTTCTTCGAAATGTCCGTCTCCCTGGGCACAGTTCCTATAATGGGAATCTGGAGGAGGGGCATAGAGGGAGGAGCCAGTTCACACCCTTTCAAAGTCTTAAAGTGCCCAAATCTCCTGCGGATCCCGTCTATACCCCATGGTTCTAATGATGACCCCAGCATCCTCTACGAACTAAGAGAAAAGGATTTACCTGTAGGTATTAAAATCCTATTATACAGGGGGAGTAGCATGTGGTGTGCAGTTGTTGATATTGTTGTTATTATTTTTATACAGTGGATCAGCCTGTGGCATCCTGTTATTATTATTATTATTATTATTATTATTATTATTATTATTATTATTATTATTATTATTATACAGGAGTAGCAGCCTATGTTGTCCTATTATTAATATTATAAAGAAGGAGTAGCTAGTGGTGTCCACTTATTATTATTATTATTATTATTATTATTATTATTATACAGGAGTAGCAGCCTATGTTGTCCTATTATTAATATTATAAAGAAGGAGTAGCTAGTGGTGTCCACTTATTATTATTATTATTATTATTATTATTATTATGCAGGAGCAGCAGCCTGTGGTGTCCTGTCATTATTATTATACAGGGGAAGCAGGCTGTGGTGTCCTGTTGTTATTATTATACAGAAGGTAGTAGCCTGTTGTGTTCTATTATTATTATTTTTTTGCAGAGGGAGCAGCCTGTGGTGTCATTTTATTATAACTATAAATGGAGAGCTGAATGGTGTGTTCTGTTGTTATTATTATAATACGGGGGGAGCAGGTTTTTGTGTATGGTTATTATTATACAGGGACAGCAGCTTGTGGTGTCGTCTTATTATTATTATTATTATTATTATTATTATTATTATTATACATTTGGAGTGGTGGTGATGTCACAGTGACATCACTTATATCTATAGTAATAATACAGGAATATGACTGGGGAGGTGAGGGGATCTGAGAGCGTCTCAGTGACATCAATTACATCTATAGTAATAATACAGGGATGTGACTGGGGAGGTGAGGGGATCTGGGAGCATCACTGTGACATCACTTATATCTATAGTAATAATACAGGGACATGACTGGGGAGGTGAGGAGATCTGGGAGCATCATTGTGACATCACTTATATCTATAGTAATAATACAGGGACATGACTGGGGAGGTGAGGGGATCTGGGAGCTTCACAGTGACATCACTTATATCTATAGTGATAATACAGGGATGTGACTGGGGAGGTGAGGGGATCTGGGAGCTTCACAGTGACGCCACTTATATCTATAGTAATAATACAAGGACACGACTGTGGAGGTGAGGAGGTCTGGGAGAGACACAGTGACATCACTTATATCTATAGTGATAATACAGGGACATGAATAAGGAGGTGAGGGGGTCTGGGAGCTTCACAGTGACATCACTTATATCTATAGTGATAATACAGGGACATGACTGGGGAGGTGAGGGGGTCTGGGAGTTTCACAGTGACATCACTTATATCTATAGTGATAATACAGGGACATGACTGGGAAGGTGAGTACATCTGGGAATGTCACAGTGACATCAATTACATCTATAGTAATAATACAGGGACATGACTGGGGAGGTGAGGGGGATCTGGGAGCATCTCAGTGACATCACTTATATCTATAGTAATAATACAGGGACATGACTGGGAGGTGAGGGGATCTGAGAATGTCACAGTGACATCAATTACATCTATAGTAATAATACAGGGACATGACTGGGGGTGAGGGTGATCTGGGAGCATCACATTTACATCACTTTTAACTATAGTGATAATACAGGGATGTGACTGGGGAGGTGAGGGGATCTGGGAGTATTTACAGTGATATTGATGTCTCCCCCATTTAGCAGGATTACACCATAGTGAAGAAGACATTCAGTGAGCATGAGACCCCCAGCAACCATCCTCGTGTTGCAGGTGGACTAAGCAGGACCTAGAGTCCCATCACAGTGCCTCCACCTCACTTACTGACTCACTGATACATAAGAGACACAATGACCAGAAGATCCTGAAACTCACCAACAAGATCATTTAGCTGCTGACTGGAGAGGTGACTGCTGGGTATGGGGCATTATACAGTAACACCAGGGGTTGTGTCTGGGTGATGACTGGAGAGGTGACTGCTGGGAATGGGGCATTATACAGTAACACCAGGGGGACGTGTCTGGGTGATGACTGGAGAGGTGACTGCTGGGAATGGGACATTATACAGTAACACCAGGGGATGTGTCTAGTTGATGACTGGAGAGGTGACTGCCGTGAATGGGACATTATACAGTAACACCAGGGGATGTGTCTGGGTGATGACTGGAGAGGTGACTGCTGGGAATGGGGCATTATACAGTAACACCAGGGGATGTGTCTGGGTGATGACTGGAGAGGTGACTGCTGGGAATGGGGCATTATACAGTAACACCAGGGGACGTGTCTGGGTGATGACTGGAGAGGTGACTGCTGGGAATGGGACATTATACAGTAACACCAGGGGATGTGTCTGGGTGATGACTGTAGAGGTGACTGCTGGGAATGGAGCATTATACAGTAACACCAGGGGATGTGTCTGGGTGATGACTGGAGAGGTGACTGCTGGGAATGGGACATTATACAGTAATACCGGGGGACGTGTCTGGGTGATGACTGTAGAGGTGACTGCTGGGAATGGGGCATTATACAGTAACACCAGGGGACGTGTCTGGGTGATGACTGGAGAGGTGACTGCTGGGAATGGGACATTATACAGTAACACCAGGGAATGTGTCTGGGTGATGACCGGAGAGGTGACTGCTGGGAATGGGCCATTATACAGTAACACCAGGGGGACGTGTCTGGGTGATGACTGGAGAGGTGACTGCTGGGAATGGGACACTATACAGTAACACCAGGGGATGTATCTAGTTGATGACTGGAGGGGTGACTGCCGTGAATGGGACATTATACAGTAACACCAGAGGATGTGTGTGGGTGATGACTGGAGAGGTGACTGCTGGGAATGGGGCATTATACAGTAACACCAGGGGACGTGTCTGGGTGATGACTGTATCACTGTGTGTGTCAGGTTCCTACAAGGTGTCAGGATGTCACTGTCTATGTCTCCATGCAGGAGGGGGAGTATATAGAGGAACACAGGGGTCTGTACAAGGACGTGATGATGGAGAATCACCAGCCCCTCACATCACTGGGTAAGAGGAGACTGTCATGTATTGTACAGGGGAGAGCAGGTATGGGGGCCCCTATATACTCACATCACCTGATAATCACATATATACACTGTACTCAGTCACTGTGTGTCTCCTACAGATGGACCCAGTAACAGAGATACCCCAGAGAGATGTCCCCGTCCTCTGTATTCCCAGGATTGTACAGAGGAGAATCACAGGACCCCACAGGAGGATCAGGTAGGTGGGATTTAGGGTCTCACCAATATACCAAAGTCACTGTCACTATATGATCTGTAGAGAAGCTGTGTGTCTTATACACTGATATTATACTGTTTCACCTCAGTTTAATCTGTTTGCAAATGTCATTATAGTACATGACTGATATGAAGGCAGAAGATATAGAGGGAGAAGAAGAGACGTATGTGACTGATATGAAGACAGAAGATACAGAGGGAGAAGAAGAGATGTATGTGACTGATATAAAGGCAGAAGATATAGAGGGAGAAGAAGAGACGTATGTGACTGATATGAAGGCAGAAGATACAGAGGGAGAAGAAGAGACGTATGTGACCGATATAAAGGCAGAAGATATAGAGGGAGAAGAAGAGATGTATGTGACTGATATAAAGGCAGAAGATATAGAGGGAGAAGTAGAGACGTATGTGACTGATATAAAGGCAGAAGATATAGAGGGAGAAGAAGAGACGTATGTGACTGATATAAAGGCAGAAGATACAGAGGGAGAAGAAGAGACGTATGTGACTGATATAAAGGTAGAAGATACAGAGGGAGAAGAAGAGACGTATGTGACTGATATAAAGGCAGACGATATAGAGGGAGAAGAAGAGACGTATGTGACTGATATAAAGGCAGAAGATATAGAGGGAGAAGAAGAGACGTATGTGAGGGGTGATCAGCAGTGTAAGGAGGAGGAGATCCCTACATATATCAGCACAGGTGAGTAATAAACACTTATTACAGAAAAGAGTCACATATTCTCCTTGCTCAGTCACTACAGAAATCTCTTATCCTACAGCCTCCTCTGTCAGTACAAACTAATGAGGAAAATGTAATTTCCCAGTGGTGGAGTCAGGAGCCATCAGCCCCTATTATACTCCTGCTCTCCTCTCACATCATGTCACTGTGTGTTACCAGCCCAGAGATCTGACCAGTCTCTTCCCCACACTCTCTGGTGTATCTCATACATCAGGAGACATCAGCCCCTATTGTACTCCTGCTCTCCCCCTCACATCATGTCACTGTGTTACCAGCCCAGAGATCTGACCAGTCTCCTCCCCACACTCTCTGGTGTATCTCATACATCAGGAGACATCAGCCCCTATTATACTCCTGCTCTCCTCCTCACATCATGTCACTGTGTGTTACCAGCCCAGAGATCTGACCAGTCTCCTCCCCACACTCTTCATTGTATCTAATACATCAGGAGCCATCAGCCCTTATTATACTCCTGCTCTCCCCCTCACATCATGTCACTGTGTGTTACCAGCCCAGAGATCTGACCAGTGTCCTCCCCACACTCTCTGGTGTATCTCGTACATCAGGAGCCATCAGCCCCTATTATACTCCTACTCTCCTCCTCACATCATGTCACTGTGTGTCACCAGCCCAGAGATCTGACCAGTGTCCTCCCCACACACTCTGTGGTGTATCTCATACATCAGGAGACATCAGCCCCTATTATACTCCTGCTCTGCCCCTCACATCATGTCACTGTGTGTCACCAGCCCAGAGATCTGACCAGTCTCCTCCCCACACTCTCAGGTGTATCTCATACATCAGGAGCCATCAGCCCCTATTATACTCCTGCTCTCCCCTCACATCATGTCACTGTGTGTTACCAGCCCAGAGATCTGACCAGTCTCCTCCCCACACTCTCTGGTGTATCTAATACATCAGGAGCCATCAGCCCCTATTATACTCCTGCTCTCCCCCTCACATCATATCACTGTGTTACCAGCCCAGAGATCTGACCAGTCTCCTCCCCACACTCTCTGGTGTATCTCATACATCAGGAGCCATCAGCCCCTATTATACTCCTGCTCTCCCCCTCACATCATGTCACTGTGTATTACCAGCCCAGAGATCTGACCAGTCTCCTCCCCACACTCTCTGGTGTATCTCATACATCAGGAGCCATCAGCCCCTATTATACTCCTGCTGTCCCCCTCACATCATGTCACTGTGTGTTACCAGCCCAGAGATCTGACCAGTCTCCTCCCCACACTCTCTGGTGTATCTCATACATCAGGAGCCATCAGCCCCTATTATACTCCTGCTCTCCCCTCACTCTCTGTTGTTTCTCATACATCAGGAGACATCAGCCCCTATTATACTCCTGCTCTCCCCCTCACATCATGTCACTGTGTTACCAGCCCAGAGATCTGACCAGTCTCCTCCCCACACTCTCTGGTGTATCTAATACATCAGGAGCCATCAGCCCCTATTATACTCCTGCTCTCCCCCTCACATCATATCACTGTGTTACCAGCCCAGAGATCTGACCAGTCTCCTCCCCACACTCTCTGGTGTATCTCATACATCAGGAGCCATCAGCCCCTATTATACTCCTGCTCTCCCCTCACTCTCTGTTGTTTCTCATACATCAGGAGACATCAGCCCCTATTATACTCCTGCTCTCCCCCTCACATCATGTCACTGTGTTACCAGCCCAGAGATCTGACCAGTCTCCTCCCCACACTCTCTGGTGTATCTCATACATCAGGAGCCATCATCCCCTATTACACTCCTGCTCTCCCCCTCACATCATGTCACTGTGTTACCAGCCCAGAGATCTGACCAGTCTCCTCCCCACACTCTCTGGTGTATCTCATACATCAGGAGCCATCAGCCCCTATTATACTCCTGCTCTCCCCCTCACATCATGTCACTGTGTGTTACCAGCCCAGAGATCTGACCAGTCTCCTCCCCACACTCTCTGGTGTATCTCATACATCAGGAGCCATCAGCCCCTATTATTCTCCTGCTCTCCCCTCACATCATGTCACTGTGTGTCACCAGCAGCCATACTGTGTGCTAGCAGTACATCTGTCTATAGTATAACATGCCAGGTATTCAATGAGAGTGTCTCTATTAGCACATGCCGGTCTATATATAAACCACTCCTTTTTCTCTAACATCCATAAGGGATACTGGGGACTTTGTACGATGGAGTATAGCCGGTGCACTTTAAAGTTCTTCCATTGGGTGTGCTGGCTCCTCCCCTCTATGCCCTCTCCTACATCCAGTTTAGTAAAATGTGCCCTCAGGAGAGGATGCCACTCTGGAGCTCCAGAGAATTTTTCCTCCGTTTATTTTAAACGTTGTTATTGTCGGTATACTGTTTGGGCAACAGTATAACAGTATACCTGCACTGAGGGAGTTGGGGGGGGGGGGCGGTTACCGGTCTCTTCAGACGTCAGAGCCGCTCCCCCGCTGCAGGACCACCGTCCTGAGAGGTTGTTGGTACCGCAGGGCATTGTGCATTAGAAAATGCAATCGCAGCACACCCCTAACAATGCCGGGAGGTGAGAAGAGTGGTGAGTACAAACCGGGGGACCCACAAGGGCGCGATCGCAGGGGCAGCATACGGACGCTCTACAGGGGGATCCGCTATAGCCCCCTGTGTACACTGGCAGCGTTGTTGGAAACAGGCATTTATGTTACTTTTTACACCTGTTAGGAGACATTGCCAGTATAAATATCTGTAGAGCTCCAGCGCCATTACAGGGGGCGGAGCTTCTTCAGAGCGGGACCATTGGCGTTTTGGCATCTTCCTCTGCTTACAGCTGCAGCAGCAAGGACACACAGCTCCTCCAGACACTCAGGATACACAGGAAACTGGTACAGGGGTGTAAATATGGGGGAGAGCCGCTATTATACACACTATAGTGTCCTGAAAAGGACAATACTCCGGTGTTATACCGAGTCTGACAGGTTTGGGTGTGTTGTTCCTCTCTCTGTGTCTCCTCACATACCAGTCTGGGCAGGCTTGCTATTGAATATACTTGTCTGTTTGTGTGGTTGATTGTTGTCTACTGTAAACATGGTAAAACGCCAATTATGCAGTGTATGTCACACCAGATTATCTCCCTCTGCGTTGGGTTCCCTCTCATGTGAACAATGCAGCCAGTCTTCCCAAGTTAGTTAGACTGGAGGGGGAGGGTCAGGAGCCATCCTGGCTCAGTGCCATAAAAATCATGATGACAGACATGTCATCCCAGCTTACTGCTAATAAGCAAAAGACACAACTACTGCAGCAGGCTGTAGCAGACCTAGCTGCAAGGGCAGATGATAAACAGCCCCCTCTCCCTAGTTCAGGGCCACATAAGCGTGGGCTGCCTGATTTACTCTCAGAATCTGAGGCTTTCAGTACACACTGAGGTGTGATCGCGCTGCGGGGCGAGCTGATAGTCACAATACTCAGGACACTGGCAGATACAGCCTTACAGGGTTCTTACCCATCGTGTAAGCATAAAAAGTACCTCAAGCCATTATAAAATGCGGGAAGACCGTGCGCGTATTCAGCAGCTCACCAGCGCAATTTTCTCTCTACAGCTCACACAGAAAACGCTGGCAGGGAAGCGCTGCCCCTCCACATCAACTCCAGACTAACTAAAAGGTACCAGGGGATTATAGAGGGGGGAGGGGCAGCAGTTATGTCCTTACTAATACCCTATTAAGGGAATTTAGTCTGCACCTGACTAAGTTATTTGTTAGCTGAAGGGGCGCTGTGTGGCTGGTGTCCTCATTCCTCTGTGTCTCTCTAAAGGGCTCTGTGTGGAATTGTGCTTACTGCATATTCTGTGTGTGTGTGTGTGTGTGTGTGTGTGTGTGTGTGTGTGTGTACCTCACATCACAATGCCCAAGGAGTGTGTTTCCTGCACAGCAGAATGTTTTTCCTCCCCAGGGGGATCACTACAGTGTACTCAGGACAGTACACATTCTCAGGCTACTGGGTCTGAACCGCCTTGGCTGGACTCCATAAGGGGGATGATTACTAATATTTCTAATAAACTCTCCCATACTGAGAAGGAGACGCAGTATTTGAGAGAGTCTGTGGATGACCTGATGAATAAAGAGTCAGCTCCCACACCTGCGCCTCTAACCTCTCCCATTTATCCACAGAAGTGTACACTGGCCCAGATATTGCAGGCTGACACTGATGACGATGCCTCAGATACAGGGGACGGTGAGGTGGATCTGGGGGGGGGGGGGGGGGTGCAGCTCTTGCTCAAGAGGTGCACGCTCTGACAGAGGCCATCAGGGATGTATTGCAGATTTCAGAAAAAGTAACAGTAGAAGAGGAAGAATCTTATTTTAATGTAAAAAAGATCCTCCGTTACTTTCCCTGCGTCAGAAGAGTTACGTTCTCTTTTTGCAGAAACTTGGGTAAATCCAGCGAAAAAGTTTAAAATCCCTAAAAGATTGCTCGCCTCATTTCCTTTCCCTCAAGATGATAGGAAGAAATGGGAAAATCCAGCGATAGTGGACGCCTCTGTATCTAAATTGTCAAGTAAAATTATTTACCTGTCCCAGGCGCAGCCTCCTTAAAGGATACGCGGAATTGAGACCACACTCAAATCTCTGTACACAGCTGCTGGGGTGGCCCAAAGACCCACTATTGCTTGTGCGTGGATACCTAGGGCCATTGCAAAATGGTCAGGTAACCTAATTGATGATTTAGATTCTCTACATAGGAGTGATATTGAATTACTCTTGCATCACATTCAGGACTCTGCAAACGTTATGGTGAAGGCCATGGAGGAAATTGGCCTGCTCAACGCACGTGTCAGTGTCCGCACGCAGAGGCTTATGGCTACGCCAATAGACTACGGATGCGGATTCCAGGAGAAGCGTGGAGAGCCTGCCCTTCACAGGTGAGGCCTTGTTCGGAGATGAACTGGATACCTGGATATTCAAGGCGACTGCGGGTAAGTCGACATATCTTCCTTCCGCAGCAACCCCAGCTAGAAAATCATATTCTGCCCCTACGTTACAGTCCTTTCGGGCAGCAAAATTTAAAAACAGATCCAAAGGTTCCTCCACTGCCTTTAGAGGTGGTCGAGGAAAATCCAGAAAACCTGCAACTACAGGTTCTCAAGAACAGAGCTCAGGTTCTGCTTCCTGAAAGTCTTCAGCATGACGGTGGACCACGCTGCCTGAAGAACAGGCAGGTGGGAGCACGTTTAAAGGATTTCAGTCATATCTGGGCAACATCATGCTTAAATCCCTGGGTCAAAGATCTTATTGCCCATGGATACAGATTGGAGTTTCAAGAACTCCCACCTCGCAGAGTCTTCAAATCAGGCTTACCAGCTTCTCAGGAAGCAAGTACAATCCTGCAACAGGCAATTCAAAAGTTGGTTCAGACACAAGTCATTGTCCCAGTTCCACCTCGGCTACAGAACAAGGGTTATTTTTCCAACCTGTTCGTAGTACCAAAGCCGGATTGTTTGGAAGGCCCATCCTGAACCCATACTTATGGATATTCAAATTCAAGATGGAGTCTCTAAAAGCGGTGATCTCCGGTCTGGAGGAAGGGAAATTCCTGGTGTCTCTGGATATCAAGGATGCGTACCTTCATATTCCAATCTGGCCACCTCATCAGGCTTATCTAAGGTTTGCAATACAGGACTGTCACTACCAGTTCCAGGCCCTGCCATTTGGCCTCTCCACAGCACCGAGGGTGTTCACCAAGGTCATGGTAGAGATGATGATGCTTCTCCTCTGCAAACAGGGAGTGAACATAATTTCATACCTGGACGATCTACTGATAAAGACATCCCCCAGGAAGAGGTTGTTACAAGGCATTGCCCTCTCAACTCAACTACTCCATGATCACATGTGGATTCTGAACCTTCCAAATTCACACTTGGAACCGACAAATAGGCTTCCCTTCTTGGGAATGATACTCGATACAAAAGTACAGATGGTGTTCCTTCCATTGGAAAAGGCATTGGTGATCTAGTCAGTGGTCCAGGATGTCCTGAAGCCAACTTGGATATCGGTACATCAGTGCATTTGCCTACTATGGAATATGGTAGCCTCCTACGAGGCACTGCAGTGCAGAAGGTTTCACGCAAGGCCCTTCCAGCTGGATCTCTTGGACAAGTGGTCCGGATCGCATCTTCACATGCACCAGAAGATACGCCTCTCGACGAAAGCCAGAATTTCACTCCTCTGGTGGCTACAAACTTCTCACCTGATTGAAGGCCGCGGGTTCGGGATTCAAAATTGTATTCTACTAACCACATATGCAAGCCTCAGAGGTTGGGGAGCAGTCACCTAGAGGGAAAACTTCCAGGGAAAATGGAAAAATCAAGAATCCATTCTTCCAATAAACATTCTGGAACTTAGGGCCATATACAATGCCCTTCAATAAGCGGCACATCTTCTTCAAGATCAAGCCATTCAGGTACAGTCGGACAATTTGACGGCGGTGTCGTACATAAACCGACAGGGTCGAAAAAAGAGCAGAGCTGCAATGTTAGAGGTAACAAGAATTCTCCTCTGGGCAGAAAAACACGCTGTGGCATTGTCGGCAATCTTCATTCTGGGAGTAGACAACTGGAAAGCAGACTTCCTCAGCAGAAGTGACCTCCACCAAGGACAGTGGGTACTCCACCCAGAGGTGTTCGGTGACGTGACAAGTCGGTGGGGAATTCCTCAGATCGACATGATGGCCTCTCATCTCAGCAAGAAGCTCAGATGGTATTGTTCCAGGTTGAGAGACCCACAAGCAGTGTCGGTGGACGCGCTGGTGACTCCGTGGGTTTACCAGACAGTGTATGTGTTCCCTCCACTTCTGCTCTTCCCAAAAATTCTCAAAATAATCAAAAAGACAAGGATTCAGGAGTTGCTCCTAGAGGATCCGTGGCCTCTTTGCGAGGACCTTCTGCAACAGGGGCCGTTCATCTACCAAGACTTACCACAGCTACGTTTGACGGCATGGAAGTTGAGAGTTAGATTGTAGCCCGGAAAAAGGATCCCGGACAAGGTAATTCCAACCCTGATCCAGCCCAGGAAGGGAGTAATGTCTAAGCATTACCATCATATTTGGAAAAAATGTGTCTTGGTGTGAATCCAAGCAGTTTCCTGCGGTGGAGTTTCAACTGAGATGTTTACTTCTCTTTCTGGAAGCAGGTGTGGATGTGGTCTTTCACCTGGGCTCTATAAAAGTCCAGATTTCGGCCTTGTCCATTTTCTTCCAGAAACAATTGGCTGCCCTCTCTGACGTTCAGACGTTCTTAAAAGGGGTTCTGCACATCCAACCGCTCTTTGTGCCTCCTACAACACCTTGGGATCTCAATGTGGTGTTGCAGTTCCTGCAATCAGATTGGTTTGAGCCTTTACAGGCGGTGTTGGCCTTCGTGTCAGCAAGTGGTGTCTTGGAATTGGGGGCATTGTCTCATAAGAGCCCCTACTTAATATTCCATGAGGATAGAGCTAAACTCAGAACGCGTCAGCAATTTATTCCTAAGGTTGTGTCGGCTTTTCATATCAACCAACTTATTGTCAGTGGCTACTGACACCTCGGCTACTTCATGGGGCTTGGATGTTGTGAGGGCCTTGAAGGTGTATGTAAAGCGGACAGCTCATCAAAGGAAATCGGATGCGCTATTTGTGCTTTATGATCCCAATAAGATTGGGTGTCTAAGCAGACAATTGCTCGCTGGATCAGGCTTACTATCCAGCATGCTTATTCCATGGCAGGATTGCCGGTTCCAAGATCAGTACAGGCCCACTCTACTCATTCAGTGGGTTCTTCCTGGGCGGCTGCCTGGGGTGTCTTGACTGTACAACTTTGTCGAGCGGCTACCTGGTCAGGTTCGAACACGTTTGCCAAGTTCTACAAGTTCGATACTTTGGCCTCTAAGGACCTTCAGTTTGGTCAGTGTGTTCTACAGGAACCTCAGCATTCTCTCACCCGGTTTGGGAGCTTTGGTACATCCCCATGGTACTAAATGGAACCCCAGTATCCTCTAGGATGTAAGAGAAAATAGGATTTTAATTACCTACCGGTAAATCCTTTTCTCGTAGTCCGTAGAGGATGCTGGGCGCCCGCCCAGTGCTTTGTGTTTTCTTGCATATTTACTAGGTTAAGTATTGTTGGTTCAGCTGTTGCTGTTCCTGTTCAGGTTTGCTTAGCATGGCTTTCCTCTTGTTATGTGTGTGCTGGTTCGAATCTCACCACTGTCCTTGTATATCCTTCTTTCGAAGTATGTCCGTCTCCTCCGGGCACAGTTTCTAGACTGAGTCTGGTAGGAGGGGCATAGAAGGTGGAGCCAGCCCACACTATTAAATTCTTAAAGTGCCCTTGGCTCCTAGTGGACCCGTCTTTACCCCATGGAATGAAATGGACCCCAGCATCCTCTACGGACTACGAGAAAAGGATTTACCGGTAGGTAATTAAAATCCTATTTTACACAGCAGCTGGTGTATCACAAAGACCTGTGAAAGCGGGTTGCTGGATGACACATGCCATTCACACATGGCTGGGTCAAATTCAAGAGGTCCTTGCAGGAGAAATTTCCCTGGTAACTACAGTGACTCTCATAAAACACAATCAGGACAGTGCACGCATCTTGTGTGACTCTCTCAAGGAGATAGGTGCTATTAACGCTAGGACTACTCCCATGGCAGTGTCGACGCGCAGAGCTTTGTGGCTGTGTCAGTGGATAGCGGACGCAGATTCCAAGCGCAGTGTGGAGTCTCTTCCTTTTTCAGGGGAGTGGCCATTCGGGGTTGAGTTGGATACGTGAATTTCAAAGGTTACTGCGGGGAAATCCACGTTTCTCCCCTCTGGGGCTCTGCCGGCTAAGCGTTTCTACCCAGGGCTGTCTACCCAGTCCTTTCGGACTGCCAGGTTCAGATCAAGAGCCAGATGCACCTGAAACGCGGCGAGAGGCACTAGAGGCAAGACAAAAAAAAAAAACAGCTTCCGCAGGTTCTTGGGAACAAAGCACCAGTTCAGTTTCCACTAGGGCCTCAGCATGATGGTGACCCCCCATCCTGATGGGATCTGGAGGTGGGAGTTCGAATGCATTACTTCAACCGCATCTGTGAAAGCTCCTGCCAGGATGCCTAGGTAAAGGATCTCATTTCTCAGGACTACAAGCTGGAGTTAAACAGTTCTCCTCCACAACGATTTTTCAAATCAAGCTTACCAGTTTAGGAGGATACATGAGTTACGCTGCAACAGGCCATACTAAAGTAGGCCCAGTCCCAAGTCATTGTTCCAGTGCCACTACAACAGGGAAAGGGTTACTTCTCCAACCTGTTTGTGGTACCAAAACCGGATGGTTCGGTAAAGCCCATTTTGAATCTAAAATCCTTGAACCCTTACCTAAAGGTTTTCAAGTTCAAGATGGAATCCTTGTGAGCAGTGATTGCAGATCTGGAAGAACAGGAGTTCATGGATATAGAGGACGCTTATCTCTATATCCCGATTTGGCCGCCTCACCAGGCTTACCTACGGTTTTCCCTGCTGAACGATCACTACCAGTTCCAGGCGCTACCCTTCGGCCTGGCCACAGCTCTGAGGGTCTTCACGAAGGTGATGGCGGAGATGATGTTCCAGCTCCGAGTCTAGAGGATCAGTATTGTCCCTTACCTAGACGATCTCTTGATAAAAGTGAGATACAGGGAGCTTCTGTTGCGCAATGTAGGCCACACTATTCAGCTTCTGTCACAACATGGGTGGATCCTACCTGGAGCCTACTCAGCGGCTCCTATTACTGGGAATGTTTCTCAATGCAGTGGCTCAGAAAGTATTCCTCCTAGAGGTCAAGGCAAGGACGCTCCAGGATGTGGTCCGAGCGGTTCTACGACCGAATCGGATCTCCATCCACCTTTGTATAAGATTGTTGGGAAAGATGTTAGCCGCATACAAGCCTATCCAGTATGGAAGGTCCCATGCCAGAATATTTCAATTGGATCTCCTGAGCTAATGGTCCGGTTCACATCTTCATATACCCCGGATCATACACTACCGTTCAAAAGTTTGGGGTCACTTAGAAATGTCCTTTTTTTTTAAGGAAAAGCACTTTTTTTTTTTTCAATGAAGATAACATTAAATGAATCAGAAATACTCTATACATTGTTGATGTGGTAAATGACTGTACTAACTGCAAACGTCTGGTTTTTAATGGAATATCTACAGAGTTGTATAGAGGCCCATTTCCAGCAACCATCACTTTAGTGTTCTAATGGAGGTTAGGGTTAGGCTGTGGGTAATGGTGGTTAGGTTTAGGCACTGTTGGGTGGAGGTTAGGGTTAGGCTGTGGGTAAGGGGGGCTTAGGTTTAGGCACTGCTGGGGGAGGTTAGGTTTAGGCTGTGGGTAAGGGGTTAGGTTTAGGCACTGCTGGGGGGAGGTTAGATTTAGGCTGTGGGTAAGGGGGGATAGGTTTAGGCACTGCTGGGGGGAGGTTAGGGTTAGGCTGTGGGTAAGGGGGGGTTAGGTTTAGGCACTACCGGGGGGAGGTTAGGTGTGGGTAAGGGGTTAGGTTTAGGCACTGCTGGGGGGAGGTTAGGTTTAGGCTGTGGATAAGGGGGGTTAGGTTTAGGCACTGCCGGGGGGAGGTTAGGTTTAGGCTGTGAGTAAGGGGGGGTTAGGTTTAGGCTGTGGGTAAGGGGGGTTAGGTTTAGGCACTGCTGGGGTAGGTTAGGTTTAGGCTGTGGGTAAGGAGGGTTATGTTTATGCACTGCTGGGGGGGAGGTTAGGTTTAGGCTGTGGGTAAGGGGGTTAGGTTTAGGCACTGCTGGGGGGAGGTTAGGGTTAGGCTGTGGGTAAGGGGGTTAGGTTTAGGCACTGCTGGGGGGAGGTTAGGTTTAGGCTGTGGGTAAGGGGGGTTAGGTTTAGGCACTGCTGGGGGGAGGTTAGGGTTAGGCTGTGGGTAAGGGGGGTTAGGTTTTGGCACTGCTGGGGGAGGTTAGGGTTAGGCTGTGAGTGGGAGGGTTAGGTGTCGGCAGTGCTGCGATTGGGATGCCGGTGTGGTTTCTAATTTCTAGCCTTATATGATGTAGCCCTGGCTCAGATCACTTGTATAAATACTTTTGACGGAAGCAGACGTTTTAGGCAGCTTGACAGGATGATCCCAGAAGTAGCGGGTGCACCACAGGTAGCAGCAGTGCCTGCACATTAGATTCATGTTATATTCTCATAGATCCTTAGCTTGGTCTAGTTGTGAATGGCGCTGGGAATATCAGGGAAACTTACTGTAGTGGATGCCTGAAACAACCACTGAGGTCGGGCTACAAGCCCATGACACTCCCAGAAGACACACAAGGCATGCAGGGAAAGCCACCACCCAAGTTCAGCCACCCGCTCCTAGGCTACTTACCCTACCCCACAGCACTTACGCTGTCTCCGGCGCTCACCTACCGCCCACAGCACAGCGTAGAGCAGCCGTAGAGCCGTCTTCACTTTCTGCCCGGCCCCTGTGTGAATCCGCGGCTGCATGTGACCAGGAGGGGGAGACACCGCCAGAGGACTGGTAGTGGTAAGGCTCCACCTCCTCTGTTACAGGCAGGAAGTGCAGTCAATTGAGAGCCAGGAATTGGCTGCAGCGGAGCGCGTCCTCGGAAACCCACACGTTTTTGAAAAGTGAGTCCCCGTCCTCTGATCTGGGTAAAATACGCGCTATAGCGCGTATTTGCGTACACTGTGTATGTGTGTATATATATATATATATATATATATATATTAAGCAACAATGTGGGTCATTCCGAGTTGTTTGCAAGCAGCTTTCGTTAGCTGCACAGCGATCAGGCAAAAAAATCGGCACTTCTGCGCATGCGTATGCGGTGCAATGCGCACGCACAGCGTTCTTTTACAACGATTGATGTAGTTTCACACAAGGTATAGCGACACTTTTCAGTCGCACTGCTGGCCACAGAGTGATTGACAGGAAGAGGGCATTACTGGGTGTCAACTGACCGTTTTCAGGGAGTGTTCAAAAAAACGCAGGCGTGCCAGGAAAAATGCAGGTGTAGCTGGCCGAACGCAGGGCGTGTTTGTGACATCAAAACAGGAACTGAACAGTCTGAAGTGATCGCAAGCTAGGAGTAGTGTCTGAAGCTGCACAAAAAAATATTGTAGCCGCGCTGCGATCCTTTCGAACGCACTTCTGCTTAGCTAACATAAACTCCCAGAGAGTGGCGGCTTAGCGTTTGCACGGCTGCTAAAAACAGCTAGCGAATTAACAACTCGGAATGAGGGCCATTGTGTATAGTGTATTTGAATTGTATTTAAGGTGGAATGCACTTGGTTGTGTCCCAGGAGGGGGGAATCCATTACTGTGTAGGCCAGGCATGTCCAAACTGCTGCCCTCCAGCTGTTGAGAAACTAAACATCCCAGCATGCCCTGACACAGCTTTAGCATTCTATGACAGCAAAACTGTCAGGGCTTGCTGGGATATGTAGTTTCACAACAGCTGGAGGGCCGCAATTTGGACATGCCTGGTGTAGGCTGGTGGATTCCCCCAGTACTTTCCCCCCAAAATGGAATGCCTTCCTCTCTAGCCTCCCACATGGAAGTATCATGAGGAGAGAGCGGAGCAGCTCAGCTTTAAAACAAGCTGAGTGGTTTTCTGGAGCTCCTTAGGGATCACCTTTGGTGGGCAGGAAAGCCTGACATGGGATCTAGGCTGCCCATCTCTGGAGCCCAATTTTAGACTGGAGATGGTGAGCTAGGTACCTGGGCAGATTCCTGAAAGTAGTTTAGATGGGAAAACTTCCCCCAGCCTAGACTTAGCGTCACCAGGGTGGATACCAACCCTCCAGGATGGGATGGTCAAAGGAGAGTGA
Source organism: Pseudophryne corroboree (assembly GCF_028390025.1). Classification (NCBI taxonomy): domain Eukaryota; kingdom Metazoa; phylum Chordata; class Amphibia; order Anura; family Myobatrachidae; genus Pseudophryne; species Pseudophryne corroboree. Next base: position 237,200 of record NW_026967580.1, on the reverse strand, counting down.
CTACTCCCCACCGTCCATAGAGGACAATGGTAGCTGTGCATGTGGCCAAGGCATGCACATCACATGGGTAAACAATGATTGGTTGAGAACAGCACGGTGGACTTACCCCCTGTGGTATGTGTATTGGCGTAAGATAAAAAGAGGAGGGCTGTTAGCCTCCTGAGGTATTATACCATTTTCTCTGACGTCCTAGTGGATGCTGGGAACTCCGTAAGGACCATGGGGAATAGCGGCTCCGCGGGAGACTGGGCACAAATAGAAAGCTTTAGGACTACCTGGTGTGCACTGGCTCCTCCCCCTATGACCCTCCTCCAAGCCTCAGTTAGATTTTTGTGCCTGGCCGAGCTGGGTGCAATCTAGGGGGCTCTCCTGAGCTTCTTAGAAAAAAGTTAGTTTTAGGTTTTTTATTTTCAGTGAGACCTGCTGGCAACAGGCTCACTGCATCGAGGGACTAAGGGGAGAAGAAGCGAACCTGCCTGCTTGGGCTTCTTAGGCTGCTGGACACCATTAGCTCCAGAGGGATCGAACACAGGCCCAGCCTCGGAGTCCGGTCCCAGAGCCGTGCCGCCGGCCCCCTTACAGAGCCAGAAGCAAGAAGAGGTCCGGAAAATCGGCGGCAGAAGACATCAGTCTTCATCAAGGTACCGCACAGCACTACAGCTGTGCGCCATTGCTCCTCATGCACACCTCACACTGTGGTCACTGATGGGTGCAGGGCGCTGGGGGGGGGGCGCCGCCCTGAGCAGCAATATTAACACCTTGGCTGGCGAAAATACATCACATATAACCCCCAGGGCTATATGGATGTACATTAACCCCTGCCAGATTCTACAAAAAAGCGGGAGAAAAGTCTGCCGAAAAGGGGGCGGAGCTATCTCCTGCAGCACACTGGCGCCATTTTCCCTCACAGCTCTGCTGGCGCCCTGAGCAGCAATATTAACACCTTGGCTGGCGAAAATACATCACATATAACCCCCAGGGCTATATGGATGTACATTAACCCCTGCCAGATTCTACAAAAAAGCGGGAGAAAAGTCTGCCGAAAAGGGGGCGGAGCTATCTCCTGCAGCACACTGGCGCCATTTTCCCTCACAGCTCTGCTGGAAGGACGTCTCCCTGACTCTCCCCTGCAGTCCTGCACTACAGAAAAGGGTAAAAAAGAGAGGGGGGGACACTATTTAGGCGCAGTATTACATATAACAGCAGCTATAAGGGAAAACACTCTATATAGTGATATCCCTGTATATATATAGCGCTCTGGTGTGTGCTGGCATACTCTCCCTCTGTCTCCCCAAAGGGCTAGTGGGGTCCTGTCCTCTTTCAGAGCATTCCCGGTGTGTGTGCTGTGTGTCGGTACGGCTGTGTCGACATGTATGAAGAGGAAAATGAGGTGGAGGCTGAGCAATTGCCTGTAGTGGAGATGTCACCCCCTAGGGGGTCGACACCTGAGTGGATGGGTTTATGGAAGGAATTACGTGAAAGTGTCAGCTCTTTACATAAGAAGTTTGATGACATGGGACAGCCGGCTTCTCAGCTTGTGCCTGTCCAGGCGTCTCAAAGGCCATCAGGGGCTCTAAAACGGCCGCTACCTCAGATGGCAGATACAGACGTCGACACGGACACTGACTCCAGTGTCGACGACGAGGAGACAAATGTAACTTCCAGTAGGGCCACATGTTACATGATTGAGGCAATGAAAAATGTTTTACACATTTCTGATAATACCACAGGTACCACTAAAAAGGGTATTATGTTGGTGAGAAATAACTACCTGTAGTTTTTCCTGCATCTGAGGAATTAAATGAGGTGTGTGATGAAGCGTGGACTTCTCCCGATAAAAAACTGATAATTCCTAAGAAGTTATTGGCATCATACCCCTTCCCGCCAGAGGATAGGGCACATTGGGAAACACCCCCTAGGGTGGATAAGGCGCTCACACGCTTGTCCAAACAGGTGGCACTTCCGTCTCCGGATACGGCCACCCTTAAGGAACCTGCTGATAGAAAGCAGGAGACTATCCTAAAGTGTATATACACTCACACGGGAGTTATACTGTGACCAGCGATCGCCATCAGCCTGGATGTGCAGTGCTGGGGTGGCTTGGTCAGACTCCCTACCCTGGATAGGGACAGTATATTACTGACTGTAGAGCATTTAAAAGATGCATTTTTATACATGCGTGCTGCACAGAGGGATATTTGCCGGCTGGCATCAAGAGTAAGTGCTATGTCCATTTCCGCCAGGAGAGGGTTATGGACTCGGCAGTGGTCAGGTGATGCCGATTCTAAAAGTCATATGGAAGTATTGCCTTATAAAGGGGAGGAGTTATTTGGGGTAGGTCTGTCGGACCTGGTTTTCACGGCAACTGCTGAGAAATCCACGTTTTTACCCCAGGTCGCCTCTCAGCAAAAGAAGACAACGTATTATCATACGCAGTCCTTTCGGCCCCATAAGGGCAAGCGGGCAAAAGGCTCCTCCTTTCTGCCCCGTGGCAGAGGGAGAGGAAAAAGGCTGCAGCAAACAGCCAGTTTCCAGGAACAGAAGTCCTCCCCCGCTTCCGCCAAGTCCTCAGCATGACGCTGGGGCTCTACAGGCGGACTCAGGTACGGTGGGGGCCCGTCTCAAGAATTTCAGCGCACAGTGGGCTCGCTCACAAGTAGATCCCTGGATCCTTCAGGTAGTATCTCAGGGGTACAAATTGGAGTTCGAGACGTCTCCCCCTCGCCGTTTCCTAAAGTCTGCCTTACCGACGTCTTCTTCCGACAGGGAGGCGGTATTAGAAGCTATTCACAAGCTGTATTCCCAGCAGGTGATAATCAAGGTACCCCTCCTGCAACAAGGAAAGGGGTATTATTCCACAATGTTTGTGGTACCGAAGCCAGACGGCTCGGTGAGACCCATTTTAAATCTAAAGTCATTGAACACTTACATAAAGAAGTTCAAATTCAAGATGGAGTCACTCAGAGCGGTTATCTCGGGCCTGGAGGAAGGGGATTATATGGTGTCACTGGACATCAAGGATGCTTACCTGCATGTTCCAATTTACCCTTCTCACCAAGGGTACCTCAGGTTTTGTGGTACAGAACTGCCACTATCAGTTCCAAACGCTGCCGTTTGGATTGTCCACGGCACCGCGGGTCTTTACCAAAGTAATGGCCGAAATGATGATACTCCTTCGAAGGAAGGGAGTTTTAATTATCCCGTACTTGGACGATCTCCTGATAAGGGCGAGATCCAGGGAACAGTTGGTAGTCGGGTTAGCACTATATCAAGAAGTGTTACGACAGCACGGTTGGATTCTCAATATTCCAAATTCGCAGCTGATCCCGACGACACGTCTTCTGTTCCTAGGGATGATTCTGGACACAGTCCAGAAAAAGGTATTTCTCCCGGAGGAGAAAGCCAGGGAGTTATCCAATCTAGTCAGAAACCTCCTAAAACCAGGTCAAGTATCGGTGCATCAATGCACAAGGGTCCTGGGAAAAATGGTGGCTTCTTACGAAGCAATTCCATTCGGCAGATTCCACGCAAGAACTTTCCAGTGGGACCTGCTGGACAAATAGTCCGGATCGCATCTTCAGATGCATCAGAGGATAACCCTGTCACCAAGGACAAGGGTGTCTCTCCTGTGGTGGTTATAGAGTGCTCATCTTTTAGAGGGCCACAGATTCGGCATTCTGGACTGGGTCCTTGGGACCACGGATGCCAGCCTTCGAGGCTTGGGAGCAGTCACACAGGGAAGAAATTTCCAGGAAGTGTGGTCAAACCTGGAGACCTCACTTCACATAAATCTCCTGGAGCTAAGGGCCATTTGCAATGCCCTAAGCCAAGCGAGACCTCTGCTTCAGGACCAGCCGGTGTTGATCCAGTCGGACAACATCACGGCGGTCGCCCACGTAAACAGACAGGGCGTCACAAGAAGCAGGAGGGCAATGGCAGAAGCTGCAAGGATTCTCCGATGGGCGGAAAATCATGTGATAGCACTGTCAGCAGTGTTTATTCCGGGAGTGGACAACTGGGAAGCAGACTTCCTCAGCAGACACGACCTCCACCCGGGAGAGTGGGGACTTCACCCGGAGGTCTTCCACATGATTGTAAGCCGTTGGGAAAAACCAAAGGTGGACATGATGGCGTCCCGCCTCAACAAAAAACTAAAAAGTTATTGCGCCAGGTCAAGGGACCCTCAGGCGATAGCTGTGGACGCCCTGGTAACGCCGTGGGTGTACCAGTCGGTTTATGTGTTCCCTCCTCTGCCGCTCATGCCCAAGGTACTGAGAACTATAAGACGGAGAGGAGTAAGAACTATACTCGTGGCTCCGGATTGGCCAAGAAGGACTTGGTACCCGGAACTTCAAGAGATGCTCACAGAGGACCCGTGGCCTCTACCTCTAAGAAGGGACCTGCTCCAGCAGGGACCCTGTCTGTTCCAAGACATACCGCGGCTGCGTTTGACGGCATGGCGGTTGAACGCTGGATATTGAATGAAAAAGGCATTCCAGAAGAAGTCATCCCTACTTTGATAAAAGCCAGAATGGATGTAACCGCAAAGCATTATCACTGCATTTGGCGAAAATATGTTGCGTGGTGCGAGGCCAGGAAGGCCCCGATGGAGGAATTTCAACTGGGTCGATTCCTGCATTTCCTGCAAACAGGGGTGTCTATTGGCCTAAAATTGGGATCCATTAAGGTTCAGATTTCAGCCCTGTCGATTTTCTTCCAGAAATAACTGTCTTCAGTTCCTGAAGTTCAGACGTTTGTCAAGGGGGTGCTGCATATACAGCCTCCTTTTGTGCCTCCAGTGGCACCTTGGGATCTCAATGTAGTTTTGGGGTTCCTAAAATCACATTGGTTTGAACCACTTAAATCTGTGGATTTAAAATATCTCACGTGGAAAGTGGTCATGCTGTTGGCCCTGGCTTCGGCCAGGCGCGTGTCGGAATTGGCGGCTTTATCCTGTAAAAGCCCTTATCTGATTTTCCATTCGGACAGGGCGGAATTGAGGACTCGTCCTCAGTTTCTCCCTAAGGTGGTTTCAGCATTTCACCTGAACCAGCCTATTGTGGTGCCTGCGGCTACTAGGGACTTGGAGGACTTCAAGTTGCTAGACGTTGTCAGGGCCCTAAAAATATATATTTCCAGGATGGCTGGAGTCACAAAATCTGACTCGCTGTTTATCCTGTACGCACCCAACAAGCTGGGTGCTCCTGCTTCTAAGCAGACTATTGCTCGCTGGATTTGTAGTACAATTCAGCTTGCGCATTCTGTGGCAGGCCTGGGCGGCTGCCCGAGGGGTCTCGGCTTTACAACTTTGCTGAGCTGCTACTTGGTCAGGGTCAAATACCTTTGTAAAATTTTACAAATTTGACATTCTGGCTGAGGAGGACCTTGAGTTTTACTCATTCGGTGCTGCAGAGTCATCCGCACTCTCCCGCCCGTTTGGGAGCTTTGGTATAATCCCCATGGTCCTTACGGAGTTCCCAGCATCCACTAGGACGTCAGAGAAAATAAGAATTTACTTAACGATAATTCTATTTCTCGTAGTCCGTAGTGGATGCTGGGCGCCCATCCCAAGTGCGGATTGTCTGCAATACTTGTACATAGTTCTTGTTAACTAATTGGGTTCTTGTTGTGAGCCATCTATTCAGAGGCTCCTCTGTTATCATGCTGTTAACTGGGTATAGTATCACGAGTTGTACAGTGTGATTGGTGTGGCTGGTATGAGTCTTACCCGGGATTCAAAATCCTTCCTTATTGTGTACGCTCTTCCGGGCACAGTATCCTAACTGAGGCTTGGAGGAGGGTCATAGGGGGAGGAGCCAGTGCACACCAGGTAGTCCTAAAGCTTTCTATTTGTGCCCAGTCTCCTGCGGAGCCGCTATTCCCCATGGTCCTTACGGAGTTCCCAGCATCCACTACGGACTACGAGAAATAGAATTATCGGTAAGTAAATTCTTATTTTCACTCTGCTGTAAACATCTTGCTGTATTGCTGTTGCCACTAGCAATAGGGAACAGTCTTTTTTTAAGACTGGGTGAATAAACATCTGCCTCAAGATGGCCGCTTCATCTTGTGACCTGCAGTGCTATTAGTTCCATTTTCCGGCTGTCCAGGGTGCACTCAGCGTCTGCAAGCTTCGCCTCCCACCAGCTACTGTGCAGAGGCCTAGTCCAGCGACTAGTGGTGATTCGTCGACACCACACAGGTGTGGTAAGATAGCGTGTAGACACATACAGAGCAGTACCATGGTTACAGACTCCATAGCGACAAGGAGTCTAGTGGTGGCAGTGTAGTACCCGCCCATTACGCAGTGGGTGGAGTCAGTAATAGGCGGTTACTGATGGTAATTGTGAATCCCCTAATTGGCCAGATCCCATGTGACCTAAACATCCATTCTGTGACTGGAGCGGGACGCAAGGGAGGGTGAGGGCTTTCGTACAGAACCATCCAGTCACAGAAATTGCTGGCATAGCGGTGGGATAATCCTAGGTGGCTTTTCGGTCACCTGATTGGAGAAGCCGAGTTAGGAGAGGAGTAACTGCAGCGCAGGTGAACGCACAAGATGGCGGTCTTCAGTGGAATGTCAAAGGACAATTTGGAGATTGTGCATCAGGAGAAGGGTGTGGATATCCCTTTCAGTGCGTCCAGAAGCGTCATGAGGGCGGCACTCGTGAGCTTGGAGGAGTCCTGCTGGGCGGAGGTAGAGTGCTAAGGGTGTTGGCATTGAAGAGGGCGGCCTACCAGTGGACCTTTGTACAGAACCGGTGAGACCCACAAGCCCCACCCTCTCTATTAGCAGCAGCCATGTTTCATACCTAGCAGGGCCGGAGGTCCAACGTCCCAGGTGGGGCGACACGGATATCTTAGCAGATCGGCTAGTGGAATTCGGAGAAAGGGCAACGGAGCAAGAGTGCTTGATCATCACCTCACTTTCCAATATCACTGCCGGGCTCCGGTGACTGTGCGCAGCCCGTTCTGCCCCCAGCAGTAGCGGAAGATCCAGTGCTCCCACCTGAGGCAAAAGTGCCTCCAAGTCAGGTATTCGGAGTGTGCAGGAAAGACTGGGCACACTTAGCTCCAGAATACAGCCTGTGGCTTCAGCTGCGTCACTAGGCTGCAGCAGTGAACGGTGCCCGGACTGAGCGGAGTGAGCGGCTTTAGGGCAGTAGGAGTGGGGGACTTAATAGATTGGGTCTTGGTTCCAGTGGTGGCTGACAGCTATCAGGTAGAATAGATAAGAAGCCACGTAGTAATGAAAGCTCCAGAAAGCACGTCTGGATGGACTCAGGCCCCTCTTATTTATTATTTTATATACTAACAGGGGTGACAGGTGTGGTACAGCCCTGCAAAGGCAGATCCAATCTCTTTCTCATCAGACTCTGTCTTCCCTGCACTCTCACTCAGATGTTCACTGCTGCCAGTAGCACACGTATGAGAAGCAGAAGTATGGTGGCAGCTGTATAGATCCTGATATGTAATTCTCTGTATCATACTTACTGTACACACATCATCCTTATTACTATTGAGAGAATAGAGATAAGACACTGATGATGGGGGTGTAAGAGTGGATTATAACCTAGCAGATGATGATGATTACAGTGTATTATATGGTGTATTGCATGTAAAATACCTTGTTCCACACACCTACTCTGCTGTAGCAATATACCTTATATAAGGGTGAGTAACACATGTACAGGCTTACCAGCGTATGAGCACACACATAAAGGAATGCTACCTTACCAATGCTTCCAGGAGTAACGTTAGTAGACATTTCTCTGATCCATCAGCTCATACGTCTGATGTTATTGTTCATCTAGAATCTCCAATTCATACGATATGTTCCCCATCCATTGTTTTACATTGGTGCTGACATAGGACTTGGCGAGTGACTACATCTCCATTTATACTTCATGGTTAGTTACCAGTACAAGAGAGATATCTAAGTCTTATTATAATATTACATTTGTTATTGTGTGTTCTCATTTTTGTATTTCCATAATGTATTTTATTTCCAGCAGGTGGACACACAAGCAGGAATATCTCAGAAGGACATCTAATGTTATCCCCGGATTGTGACATAAAAGATAATGACAGTAGACAGGATTCTCCAGGAGATAACCCCATTACCACAATTATACAGACAGCTCTATCAGCTGATCCCTCTGATCCTGGGAAATGTTCTCCTGATCACTCTGATATTGGTGTATCTGTTACAGCTCTGACAGTAGATACAGTGTTTCCCTGTTCTATAGATGCCAAATGTTTTACACAGAACACAAAGCCTATTAAACCACACACAGGTAAGGTAGGTGAAAGGCCACTGATATGTTCAGAGTGTGGAAAATGTTTTACAAAGAAATCATATCTTGTTATACATCACAGAATTCACACAGGTGAGAAGCCATTTCCATGTTCTGAGTGTGGGAAATGTTTTACACAGAAATCACATCTTGTTAGACATGAGAGAAGACACACAGGTGAGAAGCCATTTTTCTGTTCCGAGTGTGGGAAATGTTTTGCACAGAAATCAGCTCTTGTTAGACATGAGAGAGAGCACACAGGTGAGAAGCCATTTCCATGTTCTGAGTGTGGGAAATGTTGTGTAAGTAAATCACAACTTGTTACACATCTGCGCAGTCACACAGGTGAGAAACCTTTTCCATGTTCTGAGTGTGGGAAATGTTTTGCATGTAAATCAGATCTTGTTATACATCACAGAAGTCACATAGGTGAGAAGCCATTTTCTTGCTCTGAGTGCGGGAAAAGTTTTACCTGGAAATCCAATCTTGTTAGACATCAGAGAGAGCACACAGGTGAGAAGCCATTTCCATGTTCTGAGTGTGGGAAATGTTGTGTAAGTAAATCACAACTTGTTACACATCTGCGCAGTCACACAGGTGAGAAACCTTTTCCATGTTCTGAGTGTGGGAAATGTTTTGCATGTAAATCACATCTTGTTATACATCACAGAAGTCACACAGGTGAGAAGCCATTTCCATGTTCCGAGTGTGGGAAATGTTGTGTAAGTAAATCACAACTTGTTACACATCTGCGCAGTCACACAGGTGAGAAACCTTTTCCATGTTCTGAGTGTGGGAAATGTTTTGCATGTAAATCAGATCTTGTTATACATCACAGAAGTCACATAGGTGAGAAGCCATTTTCTTGCTCTGAGTGCACGAAAAGTTTTACCTGGAAATCCAATCTTGTTAGACATCAGAGAGAGCACACAGGTGAGAAGCCATTTCCATGTTCTGAGTGTGGGAAATGTTGTGTAAGTAAATCACAACTTGTTACACATCTGCGCAGTCACACAGGTGAGAAACCTTTTCCATGTTCTGAGTGTGGGAAATGTTTTGCATGTAAATCAGATCTTGTTATACATCACAGAAGTCACACAGGTGAGAAGCCATTTTCTTGCTCTGAGTGCGGGAAATGTTTTACACACAAATCACGACTCGTTACCCATCAGCAAAGTCACACAGGTGAGAAGGCATTTCCATGTTCTGAGTGTTGGAAAGGTTTTGCACACAAATCACATCTTGTTATACATCAGAGAACTCACACAGGTGAGAAGCCATTTTCTTGCTCTGAGTGCGGGAAATGTTTTTCACAGAAATCAGTTCTTGTTATACATCACAGAAGTCACACAGGTGAGAAGCCATTTCTATACTCTGAGAAATAAATCATCTCTTGTTGCACACAATAGACATCACTCAGGTGAGGAACCATTTTAATCTTCTGGAGTATACTTATCATTGCCATGCATTGTTCTTCAAGGTTCTTATCCTATCTCCTATGCTTTTTGCAATATGCATGTTACCACTGGGTGAAATAATCAGATGTCATGCCCTCATCTGCCACTGCTATACAAATGACCTGTCTTTGCTCTAGGTACTGAGAACCCAGTACCAATCCTAAATGGTTGTCTAGCTGAGCTCCAGGTGTGGCTGATGCCAGTTGGTTGTGATTCAGTCCTGGTGAAACATGTCTTTAAGCTCACCACCAAAGGGCAGGGCTACAGTTCAGCTTTGCAAACCAACCAGACTTACGCTTGGGGGTTCAGAGTTACAAAATGCTGATCATGTGCGGAATCTTGGTGTCCTGGATGGTGGAGTGACACTTAGACATCAGGTATCTGCCACAATCAGATCCTCATCTGAGGAACATAGCCAGACTCCAGCACTTATTTCCCTCAGAAGATCTACCTACAGTCATATATTTACTTGTATCATCACGCATAGACTACTGCAATGTCCTCTATCTGGGTCTCCCAGCAAAAGAATTGCACCAGTTGTAGCTTGTACAGAATGCAGCAGCCAGGCTGTTACCTAACCAGCCCGTTCCTGCCACATAACACCCATTCTCTGCTCCCTCCACTGGCTGCATGTAAGATGGTGTCTCTATTACATAATCTTACTGACTCTCTCAGCCCGACATGACCAGGGTCCATGGTACCAGAAGCAGCTTCTGCCTCCTTACTGCCCTGCTTGCTTCCATCTGCAGATGAAGGACTGTTACCAGCAGTACCAAGAATCCCCAAGAAGTTCTGAGATGTCAGGGGTGAGACAGGGTTGTAGCACTAGTGCTGTAGCAGGGGCTGCCGGAAGCAGTGTCTGTGAGAATCTTGTTCTCAAGCAGCGCTAAGGTGTCAGAGGGGAGACAGTGGTGGCAGTAGTGGGGGGGGCGGGGCGGGTGGCAGTTGGGAGAGATGGGGCAGTGGCAATAGTGGGGGAGATGGTGATGACAGTAGTGGGGGAGACAGAGTGGGTGGCAGTAGTCGGGGAGACAGAGCGGATGTAGTTGTGGGGGAAAGACAGGGCAGTGGCAGTAATGGGGGAGACAGGGCGGGTAGCAGTAGTGAGGGGAGACAGGGTGGGTGGCAGTTGGTGTAGACAGGGCGGTGGCAGTAGTTGGAGGAGACGGCGGTGGCAGTAGTGGAAGGAGACATGGTGGCAGTAGTGGGGGGAGATGGGGCAGGTGGCAGTAGTGGGGGAGATGGGGCAGGTTGCAGTGAGGAAGAGACAGGGCGGGTGACAGTAGTGGAAGGAGATGGGGCGGGTGGCAGTAGTGGGGGAAGACAGGGTGGGTGGCAATAGTGGGGGGCAGGTGGCAGCAGTGGGGAATACAGGGCGGGTGGCAGTAGGGGTGGGGGAGACAGGGCGGATGGCAGTAGTGGAGGGAGACGGTGGTGGCGGTAGAGGGGGGAGACAGGGCGGATGGTCACAGTGCAGTACCGGGGGATGCTGGAGGCAGTAAAGAGGTGTATGGGTTCCGCACAGAATCAGTTGATAATCAGACTTAATGATGATTATGCTTCCTTATTTCTAATTAATCCCTTGTATGTGTTACTGTTATTTGCTGTGTTAGCCTTTATGTGTGTTCTGTGTAATAATCCTGAAAGTAGTGCTGCTACCGATCTCATATCATTTGTAGTAACTTGGAAAAGATGAGATATGAGGTGCACTCTGGAAGCTTATAGGGGGTTACTCAGAGATGATCGCAGATGTGACATCACGCAGCCCCAGGAAAATGGCATCGGCCCGCACGCGTTCACCCCTCAGGAATGCAACCGCAATGTGTGTCTGCGCGGTCGCTGCGCATGTGCATTTTGTCACTAACAGAAAATTGCTGCTGGCCGCTATTGCGGCTGGGTCTGAATGACCCCCATAGGCTTTTGGCTCCTAATATGTATCTGTTTTACTTACCTGCAATACTATAATGTAACTTGAATTGTTTATGTGCTTTATAGGACATTTTATCCATGTGCAGAGTAAAGTATTTTTTACATTTAAAATATGGAGAAATCTGTGTATTAAAGATATGAAATAAAGTTGTTTAAAAACAAAAGATTTCCGTTGAGTCTTTTTAAGTGTGTATTATCTTATTTCCAGATAATTGTCGCTATGGTGACAGAAACAATTTCCTGTTAATGTGTCACTTGTATTATTATATTTTCTGTCCAGCGAGTGGACTCGGAAATGTTATCCTTTTCCTCGCAGCCCCAGTTGCTGAAGAAAATGAAGGAGGAGCTGTTGACAGGTCACGTCCTGCTTGAGTTGACAATTTTCTCACCAGCAGGTGTTTCCACCTCTGCAGACTTGTGTCCATAGATACAACCTAGGCTTTAAACCTAGAATCGAGCATGGTGGCCAAAATGTAGTGCTCTGATTTAAACAGATTGAACACCCTTGAATCCTGGCAAAGCGAATGAAGGGCTCCATCCACAAGTATTTCCAGGGAAGACGTTAAGTCTGAGAGACTATGCACAGGCCCAAGTGATAATTGTTTTATGATCCTTCTATGTATAAACCAAGCGATAGAGGGAATAATCCGAAAGTGTTAATACCAAAGATTAGCTAATCTGGTTGGAGGTGCGCCATTAAGCAAATTGCAATGACTGGTTAAGGGGTTTAGAAAAAAACGCTAGTGGGCTTATATCTAAAGAAGCCTTAATGTGTGGCGCACTCTTTTTTCCCCTTTATGTTTCATGAATAAATTAAAACATAACTTTTATTATTTTTATTTAAGATAGATTTTTCAATAGGCATAACATAAGGCAATTGATTTAGATAAAAATTATTGTGTTTTTTGCGCTAGATAAACAGTTAAAAAATGCAGCATATACACTTCAGAAAAATCCACTAATTTTCCATACACCAAATACTACAAGAAATTAAGTGTACTAATTGCGCAAATTCTGTTTGTATGGTTACATATAATAAATTAACATTACTTCCCTTCTCTTTCTTTGTGGGGAGAGCAATAACTTCTAAGGTATCACCACATATTGAAATATTTAGACTGAAAAAGATAATACACACAATAGTGTAGACATCCAATTCAAAAACAATAATTTTATTTACACGCCACACTCACAATATATCAAAGGGATGAAAGCGTATAATAATCTCTGCATTGAAGGGAGGTAGATGTTCCTGCTGGATTCTTTTAATATCCTCCTGTGCTTTGCTGAAACAAATAAAGCAATAGTGCAGACTCCCACTTAAAGGAAAGAAGTTTAATAAAAATGCACTCACAAACAAGTTTTAAAAGCATGTAATATCACTGATGTTAGAGATGACTGTGTACTCATCAATCCAAAAGGCCCACAGAGTTCCGGATACTCCTAGGATTATTTCCAGGATCAGTCCTATGCCTCTATTCACCAGGTTAGAAATAGCCACACCGCTTAATGCATTTACAACCCTGCTGGGTTCTTCCTCAGAAGCGTTTGTGGCTAAACAACAGAATGTTACATTTATACCCATCCAATTAACCCCCATAATATCCGTCAGCTGTGTCCAATAGTACACCTCCCGTTTCCGCTTTCAAAACTCGCGGGGAGAGGTGGTGACATAACCATCCTCCAATAGGAGCATATCTTTCTCACTCCCACCGCAGCTGACGGCGGACAGGAAGTGACATCATGCGTGCCATCTGGTCTAATGCGTTCCATGTGCCGAGGTTTCCACTGAACAAGTACTTCCTGTTCCCGTCGTCAATGGAAATGTACGGGATATGACGTGGCGAACATCTTTCAAGGTCCCCCGGCGTCATTCTTATACGGAAGTATGCGTTCCATGTCTACACATGCGGTCCAAATCGGCACCATGTTTATTAAATAAGTCCGTTCCCATTCAAAAAGAAAAGTTCTTTTATGCAATCGGCCATTGATAGTTTTCCATTATTAGTCCCATAGATATGCAAAACCAAAGGAAAGATATAAATAATGTTAGTACTATGATATTAAAATACATAGATGATTAATTTTATACATGATACAAAAATATAAATAAATAAATAAAATTCTGAATACATATACACGGATGAGGGCATAGGAATGAATATAAATATCAATATATCAAAAACACTTTAAAAATCACTTTAAAAACCACTTCATCTCAAAATCGGTATTTAATCCTTTATGTTGCAGAGTACTTAATTTAATAATACATTTCGTCTCATTTTTCGCTAATCTACTTTCTATATCTTTAGACCGCCATGTGGATTTAATCTGTTCTATTCCCCAGAACCTTTTTACAAAATATTATTTCTTATCATGTTGAGTTTTAAAATGGGCTGAAAGAGAAAGTGTTTCCAGCCCTTTCCGAATGTTATACACATGTTCTGCGAGACGGGTCTTTAGATTTATGCTTGTCCTGCCTACATAGCTCAACCCACATGCACATTCTATGCCGTAGATTACATTTTTTGATTGACACATGTTAGAGTCTCCTGCCCTGTGCTGCCACGTCGTCATGGCAACCGGGAGACAAGTGCTAGCGGAGTAACCTGAGCGCAGCTGATACTCCGGTTCGGGTCTTTTGCTGTGCAGTGGTTACAGGCAGGGGATCCGGTGCTGGTTTTTGTGCTCACAGTCTGTGAGGTCTGAGTGGGGCGTGGACAGCACCTGCTATATAAGGCCTCTTCTCAGGTTAAGCAGATGCTGCTGAATCTTTGTTGGTTAGTCAGTTCATGAAAGTTAGCCAGTACTGTGTAGCTTTGTATTTGTTGTTGCTTACTGCAAATAGGCCTGGGGATTTGGTACTACACTCTGCCAATCCAGACCTAGCAGTAAGACTGGAGTCAGTCGTTTAACTTGCTGGGGTTCTTTTGCTATTCTGTGAACCCAGCAGGTTTGTGGCTGTACTTTCAGACCTGCCTGCATAATCCTCTCTCACTGTGCAGGGCGTCCATGTGTCAGTTTAGTGGCAGTAAGCTGAACCTGGGCCCTGCAAGTGAGAATTAGGATTGTGGAGACTCTCCTTGTGTCTATTATTCCATCTCTGACCAAGGAGTATACTGCCACACCCGTTGGTAACCCTTTAGGGTTTTGCTGTTGCCCTTAGCAACAGCATTTTGGGTTCTCTACGTATTAAAACACAACATCTTGCTTTTTTCATCTGAGCATTTCTAATACTAGAGAGACACCCAGTTTCTTAGCCTCTGGGCTTCTCTGTTCACTCTGTGTTGGTTTTGTTACCCTATCACCTTCTGTGTACGTTATGTCATATTTCCCAGTCTGTCTGTGAGTTCATTTGTTTTGCATCCCTCTCTGTTCAGGCACCAGTACATTCCTGCAAGCACTGGTGTGCATAACAGTTCAAACACCAGTACATTCCTGCAGGCACTGGTGTGCATAACAACACGTAATAAAATCATTAATTCTGTACGTGTCATTATTAACCGTGAATTCAGTGATTTTACTGGACTTACTCTTAACCGTCCTACACATCAGACACTGGCCACATCTATGGAACCCCTTCGTTCTGATGCTGGCTCTCGTATTGTCATCTATCACACTCCTTACTAGTTTATCCTTCAATGATGGCGCTTTCCTATACATGAAAGTAGGTCTATCAGGTATCTCTTTTTCTATAACTGGATCTTTCTGTAATAAATACCAATTCTTTCTAAAAATTCTTTCAATATCTTTGTGCAGAGGATTATACTGGCTGATAAAAGACCACTTATTCCTCTCATCTTTAGATTTCTTCTCTTTTTCTTTTAAAAGGTTATCCCTATTGATGTTTTCTACTTTAGTTTGTGCTTTATTTAAGAGATCTACTGGATAACCTTTATTGATAAATCTGTTGGTGGTTTCTATTATTTGTTCATTACAGATAGTTTGGTCACTACAGTTCCGCTTAATATGTGTAAATTGGCTAAACGGAATACCGTCTAGCCAATTCGGGTGATGTAAACTACCCATTTCTATATATCCATTAGAATCTGTTGCCTTCCTAAAGGTTTTGGTTTTAAGGGTGTCTTCTTCATATATACATAAGTCCAAAAAGGAAAAAAATTTTGTACTGCTAGTTGTTACAAATTTAAGATTAAAATCATTCTGATTCAATCTATCCATGAAGGCTAGGAGGTCCACTTCCTGTCCATTCCAAAGGAATAGGACATCATCGATATATCGATGCCAGGATACCAGATCTGCCCCCAATCCATCCACCTTAAAGATGTTATGATCTTCACAATATGACATGTATAAATTGGCATAACTGGGAGCAAATCTGGTACCCATGGCTGTCCCCACTTGTTGGATATAATAAGTGCCATCAAAATAGAAATAATTGTTATCTAAAATTAAACCTATACCATCCAGGATGATTTTTTTGTTAAATTATCATAATCACTTTTGTCTAAAAAATAGGAAATTGCTTCCAGACCCTTCTGTTTCTTAATAACAGTATACAAAGTTGAATTTGGAACCGCACTAGTGTTAATGATCTAAGCAAGATGTATGAATAGTATAGGAAAACCAATATAAATGCAGTTAGAAAAAATGTGATTATGAACTGCTAATGATTGGCGGTGCTCCCAGGAATTTTGTAGATTAGACTACAGTTGAAAAGGAGAGACAAGACAAAAAAACCTTGTTTGGGAGCACTCTTTTGTATTAAATTAAATAATGTAGGTAAAGTAAATGATAAATGAGATAAAACTTAACCTTTAATTGTTTCTCAAATAAAAGGAAGAAAAAAGGGGGAATAATAAGACAATTAAAGGACTCGTGTCTGGTGTTTCAGCAAAAAGAAACTTGTTTGACCTTTTTAGCAAATGAGGTACAAGTTGCTAGGAGAAGGTGAAGATATTAGAAGTAATAAATTGGATGGATGTAAGTGTGTTCTAATAGGATGACTGTATCCAGGACAGTCACTATGCATGCCTCAAAACAAAGGTATCCAAATGGAGAGTTATATGGTAGCAAGGTTGAGTGAGCTGAATTTGATCTTGTATGAGAGATAGAGAGAAAAGGGGGCCCACTGCACCTGGTATTCTCAGGGGGTTTCCCATCCTGATACTGACCAGGCCATACCTGCTTAGCTTCCGAGATCGGACAGGATCGGGCGCATTCAGGGTAGTATGGCCGTGGGCCTGAGGTAAGAAAGAAATGAAAGAAGATAGGAAGATGATTCTATTGTCCGTACTGAGTACAAATCAACCATAGGTGGTCCGGGAGTGTTTTTCCAGAAACAGACATAGAGGTATAGTCAGTTTTGGAGAATTAAAATGGGGCTCTCGTGACCAAGCCAAAAGGTGAAACGTACGTCGAGAGAATCGTCAACAGTGACGTCATCGTGGCGACGCCCAACCCGGAAGCGGGCGGCCGCGCTCGTCACTAACAGCGGGACCAGCAGGACTTTGAACAGGTAAGTTCTACAGCAAACATCAGCCGCAGATCGTGCGGCCAGGGTAATCAACACTAGACCACCAGGGAATCTTTCCCCTGCTCAACACTGATCATACAGTGCATTGTCTCTAGCGCTTACCGTGTGTTCCCTTCTTGCAAACGACTTATACTAGGTAATTTCACTAGACCATCAGGGTCTATAATTATGTCTATATTTACCACTAGTCTGTAAAGAGGTGTCAGTCTACCCTAAGATAGTGGTAACGGTCATCAGACCACTATATACCACCACATTTACCTCTGTCACAGATATCGCAATGTAAACAAATCACTATATCTTCTGTTTCACAACAGTTTTCTAATTTCAGTGATAATCTGTAGTACTCAGTCCTCACACCCGCCCATGCCTCCAAGGTTCTATTATTATATACAGATACCTAACTGTGAAATAAACACACAAGTGAATTTATGTGATTCCAACATGCATGTGTTTCACTCACTCAACCTTGCTACCATATAACTCTCCATTTGGATACCTTTGTTTTGAGGCATGCATAGTGACTGTCCTGGATACATTCATCCTATTAGAACACACTTACATCCATCCAATTTATTACTTCTAATATCTTCACCTTCTCCTAGCAACTTGTACCTCATTTGCTAAAAAGGTCAAACAAGTTTCTTTTTGCTGAAACACCAGACACGAGTCCTTTAATTGTCTTATTATTCCCCCTTTTTTCTTCCTTTTATTTGAGAAACAATTAAAGGTTAAGTTTTATCTCATTTATCATTTACTTTACCTACATTATTTAATTTAATACAAAAGAGTGCTCCCAAACAAGGGTTTTTTGTCTTGTCTCTCCTTTTCAACTGTAGTCTTAATAACAGTATACAGGGTGCATACATCTGCACTGCATAAAATGGTGGAGCTAGTGTATTGCAAGTTGGTAAGTTCTCTCAATACATCGCCCATGTCTTTCAGAAACACCTTTGTTTTTGTGACGATAGGCTGCAATAAAAGTCAATTAGTGCTGACAAATTTGATGTTAGACTATTGGTCCCTGATATTATTGGGAGACCAAGTGGGTGGAGGGGGTCCTTATGGATTTTCGGTAGAACATAAATTGTTGGTATAGAAGGTTCTTTTATATTAAGGAAATCATGTTCTTTCTCATTAATTACTCCATCTTTTAATGCATTAGATGTTAATGTTAATAATGCCTCACTGATCCTCTGGATTGGATCAAATCTTAATTTCTTATATGTATTGCCTTTATTTAGTTGTTTCATGATTTCCTCTATATAATCTGATTTGTCCATAAGGACAACCCCTCCACCCATATCAGCTGGCTTAGTAACAACCTCCTTATCATCCTTTAGTGATCTTACTGCCTCGTATTCCTTTTTAGACAAATTGCATTTTACCCTTTTCTTCCGTTTCATCAATTTTTCCGATTCATTTGAAAAAATTATACTCACCTGCCAGCGTCCAGAGATAAATCCACGTCCAGAGTATAATCCAGGTACTTGGCAAAAAAAAACCCCCGCAAAAACCCGACCAACGGACTGAAAGGGGTCCCATGTTGACACATGAGACCCCTTTCCCCGAATGCAGAGACCTCTCCATGACAGCTGTCACTGAAAGGTCTCTTCAGCCAATCAGCGAGTGCAACGTCCTTGCACTCTGCTGATTGGCACTTTGCACGTCTGAGCAGACAGCGCATCGCACAGCTCCCTCCATTATATTCAATGGTGGGAACTTTGCGGCTAGCGGTGAGGTCACCCGCGGTCAGCCGCTGACCGCGGGTAACCCCCCGCTGATGGCAAAGTTCCCACCATTGAATATAATGGAGAGAGCTGTGTGATGCGCTGTCACAGCACAGACAGCGCACAGCCAATCAGGTGAGTGCCACGTAGTAGCGCTTCCTGATTGGCTGAAGGGACCTCAGTGACAGGAGTCACGTGGGGTCCCAGCACATTCGGGGAAAGGGGTCTCATGTGTCAACATGGGACCCCTTTCAGTCCGTTGGTCGGGATTTTGTGTTTTTTTATTTTGCCAAGTACGTGGATTATACTCTGGACGTGGATTTATCTCTGGACACTGAATCAGGTGAGTATAATTTTTTCACAGGTACCCTCGGATCGTCGGAGACTGTGGCAGTCGGCGTGTCAACATAGGTAAGTATGTGTGTGTTGTACTTGTCACGGTGTGTGTCCTGTTTTTATTTGGGTTTTTTTTTCCAGTAGTACTACAGGTACCAGCGGGCCCGTTTTTCTCCCGCATGCTAGTACTTGTGGTTCTCCAAGTACCAGCTTGCGGGGGAGGTTTGCTGGGACTTGTAGTACTACTGGAAAAAACAATATTCTGACATTTTTCTCAAGGCTCTCAGCCTCCCATCCGCAGCCCTTGGATGGGGGGGGCAGCCTCGGGCTTCACCCCTGGCCCTTTGGTGGCTGGGTGGGACCCCTTGATTGAAGGGGTCCCCACTCCCCCAGGGTACCCCGGCCAGGGGTGACTAGTTGGATATTTAATGCCACGGCCGCAGGGCACTGTATAAAAGTTACCCCCGGCTGTGGCATTATCTGTCCAGCTAGTGGAGCCCGATGCTGGTGTAAAAAATACGGGGGAACCCCTACTCTTTTTGTCCCCCTTATTTTTGCACCAGCACCAGGCGCAGAGCCCGGTGCTGGTTTTAAAAATACGGGGGATCCCCTGTCAAATTTTTCCCTGCATTTTTAGAACCAGGACCAGCTCGAAGAGCCCGAGGCTGGTTATGGTTTGTAGGGGGTACCCCACGCCATTTTTTTCCGGGTTTTTCCAGTTTTTCGCTGTTTTTTTTCAAATCGCGGCAAAATCCACCTAATCGGCCGTTTTTCGCCCGCGGGACTGTCGAATCCGTTTTTTATTGAATATGGTGAACTTCGCCAACCACTTTCCGAAATTGGACGGTCGAATTGTGTCGAATTAAAAAACAGGCGAAAATTTGCCGCGATTCGCCGCTAATTGCATATACCCCATTGACTTTTACTTTGGTTGTCGTGGTCACGCCTTCGGGCAATCTTCCTACGTGTAACTTACATGTCCAGGGGTCTGATACAACCTCCCAGGTTTCACTACATCTCAGCCCCTACAACTGAGGCTGCCTCCCGTCAGCTCAGGCCCTCAGTTGTGACAGTCACTATTGGAGTGAGTCATGGTACTCAGCGGAGAAGGAGTGGGTTAAAGCGCTCTAAGAACTTTCACCATCTATTCGTATTGTGCATTGGGGATTGCATAAAAAAAGGGAAAAAGTCAGCGATGGGATCCAATTGCACAAGTGGTGAACATTTTGTAGCCAGGGTTCAGGTTGAAGAGCCGAGGCCCAAGAGGTCAGCAAGGTTTGTTATGTGTGGTAAATATTGATCACACACGGAAGACTTTTTGTCTGAATGGGTACGTATGACTGACAAAGATAGGGTACCATTCCCTAGGGTGGGCAGCTTTGAACCAGAGGTATTACAGAACTTAAGGATAAGGATATGTCTGATAAAATCCAAGAAACAAACGATTAGACATACTGATTGTTTAAATTTATGGCAATAGGAGGGGTATGTGCAAAGGGAATTAGCTCGCGCAGCAGGTTCCAAACCTAGCGGGAAAGAAATGGCGACCGCACCACCACCACCATATATTGTTGGGGAGAAAGTGGCTACAGACAATGGTACATTGGTACAGGATAGGAGAGTAATTGATAAATGTACTAACGCTAGCCCTTGCCAGTTGTATCCCATTTTAAATTTTCCCCAGGATTGTGAGCAGGAAGATGAGCCCAGCACAATATCGGTACTCTTTCTAGCAGCCACCACACAGGACACTCAGGTGGGCATGGCCCAACAAACAAGAGCAGTAGCCAGGCCCCCTAGCGGAGGGATAAGTGAGGTCGTGTCCACAGGTAAGTACGGTACCATACATTATGCAGAGACAATAGCTCACTGCATTATAGAGTCAAGCCAGAATGATGTAATTGAATTAAATCCTGTCAGGGTGATTGCAGTCCCCAACAGGAGAACTGACGCTCAGGGAGTCACTCCCATCAGGAACATTGCCATGCATTGTCCTTGTTCCCGGGCAGAGTTCAGGTCAATTATGTCTGAATTTCCCGATCCCAGAAAAGATCTAGTCGCATGCCAGAGGTTCATTAAATAGTCAGGTAATGCCAACGAACCCACAAACAAAGATTGGCAGACAGTGCTACGGGTGTGTTTACCCTCAAATATTGACTCCGCAAAATTCATAACCGATTGTAAGTTAGACGCAGAAGTACCTCTCACTGATGAATACAATCAGGAGAATGTACGGCAAATCAATCTGCAATTAGGAGTATATTTCCCTACTGTTGTCAAATGGAATAAAATCTTTTCCATAAGACCAAAGGAAAGTGAAACGGCATCTGAATATTTCCATTGAGCACTGCAGGAAATGTCTAGATACACTGGGATCGAGGACATAAAAGATAATGTACATCACAGGGAGGTAGCTGTTACTGTATTAATGGACGGGTTAATAGAGGCATTAAGAGCAAGGGTACAGACCTCTCTACCGAACTGGAGAGGTATCTCGGTGGCTGCATTGAGAGAGTCTGCTATCACACACGACTGGAACATCAGTAAACACAGGGAGTCTCAGGGGGAAAAGCTGATGACAGTGAGTATAGACGCACTTACCAAAAAGCCATATCAGCTGAATCCCTGATGGTTAGTCACGTATAGTAACATGCTATGCTTGTCACCAGGTAGGACATTACTCGAGGAAATGTAAGAATAAAGGTACACTAATGTATACCGACCCTCTAGACCAGGATATGAACCACACTACAATCACATAATTGGGATCAGGGACCACTTAGGAGAAATTACGAGCCACATGCAGGGAAAACAAGCAGGTACCCACGAAGGAGAGACTGGCAGGCCTCCGAAAACTCACAGCTGCCCTCCTCACATATTGTAGCTGCCAATACGCTGCAAGAGGGTCTCAACGCACAATAGGGGTTGGGCCACACCTGTAGTCTACAGCCAGTGAAGTTGATTGCTAGCCTTGGTAGTGAACCTGAGGTAACGGTTGATGTAGCTGGTGTAACATTACCTTTTCTCGTAGATACAGGGGTGGCGAGGTCAGTGTTAAATTCGATGGTAGGTATAAAAACCACGGGTAAAACTATTTTGGCAATGGGAGTAACAGGAACTGTGCAACAATACCCTTTGAGTAGACATGCAGAGATTACGATAGGGCCTTTGCAAACCAAACATTCTTTTCTGCTGGCTGTATCAGCTCCGACTAATCTACTCGGCAGAGATTTATTGTGTAAAATGCGGTGTGCCATATACTCCTGAGGGTGTCTTCTTGGATATACCTGGGAACCACGCTCATCAAGTACAAGATATAATATACACCCCTCAAAGGCTAATGTCATATTCTACTGTTATAGACGAGTGTCCATCAAAGGTAGAGGAAATGATCTCGCAAATACCAGGTTCCCTTTGGACCAGAGATGGACAGGACACTGGATTGATGGCGAATGTAGCTCCAGTAGTAGTACAAGTAAAAGATGGTAGGATAGCTCTAAAAATTCCCCAGTATCCTCTGAAGCCAGAGGTAGAATTAGGAGTGTACCCTGTCATAGAGCGGCTGCTACAGCAGGGCATCCTAGTCAGGACGTCCAGCACCGCCAATCCCATCTTCCCTGTGAAAAAGAGTGGGGGGAGGGATTATAGGCTAGTGCAGGATCTAAGGGGGATAAACAAGATAGTTGAGAGCCAATTCCCCGTAGTGCCCAATCCAGCTGTCCTCCTTATGCAAATTCCCTCTACTGCAAAATTTTTCACTGTCATGGACCTCTGTTCTGCTTTCTTTACTGTCCCTCTTCACCCTGACAGCCAGTACCTTTTTGCTTTTACATACAGGGGAATAAAGTACACCTGGACTCGTCTCCCCAAAGGTTTATTGACAGCCCGAGTATTTTCTCTCAGGCCTTGCATGACTGTTTACAATCCTTTCAACCTGAGAGTGGATCAGTGCTAATTCAGTATGTCGAAGACTTATTGTTATGTTCTGACTCACTCGAATCGTCCTTGAAAGACACGAAACAGCTTCTGTTTCATCTTTCCCAAACAGGACACAAGGTTTCAAAGGATAAGTTGCAGTTGTGCCGGACCAGGATCAAATATTTGGGACATTGCTTGACTCAAGGACTTAGACACCTCACCGCTGATAGAATACAGGCAATTCGCGACATGACTCTGCCACAAACCCAGCAACAGATCTGCACTTTCCTTGGAATGTGTGGGTATTGTCGTAACTGGATTCCAGGGTTCTCTATACTGGCTTTACCTTTGCAAGAGATGGTCTCTTCCAACAAACCAGAACGGGTCTCGCACACAGATGAGTCCGAACTGGCATTTGAGAGACTCAAACAGTGCCTATGACAGGCACCTGCATTAGGTATGCCAGATTATGGGAAGCCCTTTGAATTATACGGTACAGAAAGTGCAGGGTGCGCGGCAGGAGTTTTAACCCAGAGACATGGTGATGCCAGCAGGCCGGTAGCTTACTACAGTGCACAGTTGGACACTGTAGCGCGGTCTCTCCCCACTTGCTTGTGAAGTGTTGCAGCGATAGCTTTGCTAGTAAGTAAAAGTAAGGACGTAGTGTTAGGACATGACCTGACCATCCATACACCTCATGCAGTATCAGCCTTACTGAACTCTGCCCAAACCAGACATGTCTCATCTGCTCAGTTTACAAAGTGGGAATTATCACTGATGGCCCCGGTAAACATTACCATTAAGAGATGCAGCGCACTAAATCCTGTAACTTACTTGCCAAGTGTGCCTGGACAGGCACAGAGGGTGGAGGAGAATAATGGTGAAGGAGGATTTAGTGCAGATACTGATACGCATGATTGTATGGAAACCTGAATCAGACTTTTACAGCGAGACCTGACATCAGTGACAACCCACTGGAAGGAGTAGACTTTACCTTCTACACTGACGGTATCTGCCACAGACAGACAGAATCGGGAGACTTGTGTACTGGATACGCAGTCGTAGATGACAGAGGTATCATAGAAGCTGAACACCTGGGCCCAACGCACTCAGCACAAGTTGTTGAGCTGTGCCCTAACCAGAGCGTGTGAATTGGCCAAGGGTAAGTCAGCTAATATATACACGGATTCTAGGTATGCCTTTGGAGTAGTGCATGATTTCGGGGGCCCTATGGTGCCTCAGAAATTCCATGATGGCAGCGTGCACACCTGTAGCGCATGCGTCCCACATAAAAAGGCTTCTAACAGCGATACAACAACCAGTCAGAGTGGCTGTTATCAAGTGCAAAGCACATACAACCAAGACCCAATTTCACTTGGTAACAGCCGGGCAAACTAAGCTGCTAAATCAGCAGCCAGCACCCCTATACAAATGAACATCACATCACTGATGACATTTAACACGATCAACACACAACAATTAATTGAAATGCAAGATTTGTGTTCTTTACAGGAAAAGGCAGTCTGGAGGTCAAAGGGGTATGGCTAGGAATCCTCAGGACTGTGAGCAGGTGGACAAGGTAAGCACGAGGCCCCCAGAGCATATCTTCCAAGCTTAGCTGATGCGGCACACGGTCTGACTCATCTGGGCAAATAGGGTATGTGTAAGCTGGTGAGAGCCTACTGGTGTACGCCAGGATTCTCTTCTCATGCAGGTAAGAAAGCAATGACATGTCTTATCTGCTTGAGGAAGAATATTGGAAAGACAATACCAACAGAGCCATCCCATATCCCTCCGACAGACAGACCTTTTCAGGTAATACAAATCGATTTCATACAGTTACCACCCTGTAGCAATTTAAAATATGTGTTAGTTTGTATTGATGTATTTTCCAACTGGGTAGAAGCGTTCCGTGCTGCCACAAATACTGCTACGTTCACTGCAAAGAAAATTGTGCAGGAATTTGTGTGTAGATATGGTATCCAGGTGAAGTCTTTCGGGTCATGTGCAAACTGATGGGAATTAATAGCAAGCTGCATACTCCGTACCGTCCACAGGCGAGTGCAAAGGTGGAGAGAATGAACAGCACTATTAAGAACAAGCTGAGCAAATTAATGGCTGAAACTGGATTGTCGTGGCCAGAAGCTTTGCCACTAGTGTTGTACAGCATCAGAACCAATCCCAGGTCTCCCCTTAACCTATCACCCTTTGAAATTCTTTTTGGTCGACAACCTCATGTAATGATAGACCCCCAGGATGATTTGAAATGTAATAATGAAGTGACTGTGAAATATTTTGTTGGGATGAGCCAGCAGCTAAGAAATCAACAAAGAAATTTAAAGCTGGTGATTCCTGACCTACCGAACAGTAATTGTCATGACATTGAGCCAGGGGATTATGTGATGATTTGAAATTTCTTATGCTCAGGTTGCCTCATAGACAGGTGGGAAGGACCATACCAAGTCTTGTTAACCAGCACAACAGCATTGAAGGTCGCCGAAAGAGAGACTTGGGTCCACTCGTCCCACTGCAAGAAGGTCGCTGACCCAGAGAGAACTCGTGACAAAGAGCAGAGTGTAGAGAATCTCGTATAACTGGAGTGTCTGTTCCGGGAAAGTTGAGAGGCAGGACTGTTGAATGGCATCTGAGCACAAAGAGTAACAAGACCTAGAACGGTTGTCATACCACTTTCTTTTTTCACCTCCCCCTGCATTTTTCCTTTCTATTCTCCTTCTTATTTTCCTCCTTTCCCCTAACGAAATGGATCGATCACAAGAGACTACGTTTCGGGTTCTGTTAGTAATTCTGGTTTTGATAAGGACAGTTTGTTTTGGTGAGGGTCCCAGAGAGGTCGAGTCGGGATCAGGAATGGGTTCTGATGGCAAGTATGAATTTGTAGGATCTCAGGATCAGCGCATCACTAGTACAGGCTGGCATCAGTAAGCGCTCTGGTAGTCAGGGAGCTCGGTGGCACTGTGAGGGGTTATTGTCTGATGAATATTGTATTTGTAGGAATTGTGAGAATATAGTTGAGGATGGGTGCATCCAGAGATGTCAGTGCAACCTTAATATCGACATGGACCGTCATCCGTTGAGTGATTACCACTCACTAGTGGGTAAGGTCTTAAACCAGACACAATGCTGGGTGTGCTCACAGGTACCTCAAGGTCAGAGCAAGTCAGGATTAGTACCGTACCCTTTAGCAATAGATGAGGTACTCGAATTACGGAGTGGGAGACCGGTGGACAAGAAATTCAATATCTCTAGGCCCCCTAGTTTGAAGCTCCACCAGTATCATGTAGACAGATCCTTATTATATTTTAATATTTCCAATTACTGAATTACTGAAAACTGGGAAATTGGGAAGTGATGTGGAATAACCAGACAATGACCTTTTCAAACAGAGCTGATAGGATACCCATAGACTCTGAACTTGTACGCCAAATAGCCAACAGTGGGAAGTATTTTCGGTATAGGTATACTCATGGAAGCAAGACCATGTGGGTTGGAAAAGTATCGCCAGGGTATTGTGCTCATATCATCCAGCCCAATACTTGTACTGAGCAGATGGGAGAACTAGGGATTGGTTTCTTTAATTGGAAAATTTGTAATATGGTGATGTTATATTTTGTCCCCTATGTTCTCCCAGATGATGCCTATTTCATATGTGGGAGGAAGGCGTACAAGTGGCTTGCCCCGAGCTCAGAGGGATTGTGTTATATTGGGAGAGTACTGCCAGAGGTCATTACCATAACCCATAATAAGATAAAAGACGTTTACCACAGTGCTCAGGCTCCTTATACTCATACTCACTATGAACACATCATCAAGAGACACCTCATAGATAGGACAGACCACGCAGCCTCTGATTTGATCCACGAATCCACTGGGATTCAATTCCTTCTTGCATTAGACATCACTGCCAGAGGAATTAAAAATTATAGGTATAGCCATGCGCTAGCGAACTTGATAGATAATATCACTGAGATGTATGACGACACCTTCAGGTATATGGGAAGGGAGTTGCAAGCTTACAAGAAGGAACTGATTCAGCACAGAATGGTCCTTAATTATATCACAGCCGTGTCAGGTGGGTACTGTGTTACTCTGGCAACTCAATATGGTGTGAAGTGCTGTATATATATTACGAACAGCTCTGACGACCCCACGGAGATTATAGATCGAAAGATGGACGATATCTTGCAGTTGAAGTGGGAGTTCAGGAGAAAGCACAACCTTACCTTAGCGACTGTGAGTAATGAACTGACCGGCTGGGTCTCATGGTTGAACCCACGCAAATGGTTCTCAGGTTTAGGAGAGTGGGCTCAGAATGTTATTATGAGAGTAGGAAAGATTCTCCTTTGTATCCTGGGAGTCGTCATAATAATTGGTTCGATATTTAGGTGTGTTCGAATTCTAATGCGGCGCAAGCATGGCACAACTCTGATGAGTCTAAGGAGCTTTTATAGCAGCAGATTTAATTTATGACCCATCCATAGAGACAGTGATATGATAAGGATTGCAAATTAATTTCATGGCTTGTTTCTTTCACCCGTTTTTCTTTTGTTTCCCCCTCTGCCCAGATACATACATCCGGAAAAAGACATCAGCACTACCCAAAAAGTTTATGTGAATGTATTTCATATATGTGTCTTATCTTCATCTCTGCAACCTCCAGTTAATGTCACACATAGTCGACAGGTGATATCCACATATACTAGCACTCACTTATGTTTCCCCCTCCATGTATCATCAACTAAATGTGCACCCAATTTGTTGGAACCAGAAGCCAAAAAGAGCTCGGTAGTGTTTAATGGCCCATTTACAGACCCTTAATATGGGATGAGAAGGATTTAATGTGTACTTTGCAATACCTCGAAGCTTATTACATATACAGCACAATGATACATGCCCCCAGACATGGATTCATACATACATGCTTTTTACTATCCCTCTAGGTCATATATTTCCCACCTACAACTCTCCCCCGACCATCCACACTTCTGTAGATATTGTGTGGATATTTTGTGTAGATATTTTTCTGTTTATTGATTAGATAGTGGCAGTTATTAGTGACTGACAAAGGGTGGACTGTCAAAGCTGAAAAATATTGCAGTACACACATCACGTACAAACTACACACAGATGGCCTCAGCGCATGTACTTGTTCTGCCGTGCATGCGCATATCTGCAATTTGCATATGGTCGCTCCCGCGGTCCTGCACATTAGCGCGTGGTATGAGTATTTACAGTAGAGTTTGTGAACACATGGAAAGCTATCAAAACACATTACATATTTAGTCCAAATAGTGCACAATGTACACATAGTCTCCCTGCACCACATTAGTAAGTTGCAGCAGTTTAAATGGTAACAGAACAAAGGGATTCACCTTTACAGGATAGGAGGGGACAGAACAAGGTTATAAGGTGGTGTTTGGTATCCAGCTGTAGGGTATTCTAAGGGTAATATTCCGGTGTTGGTTTGAAGATCGCATGTTCCTGCCAATAGTTATGTGCAGGAGCAGAATATAGAAATAAACTGTATTTACTGTACATTATGTATGCGGCGGGAAGCCAGAGGAGACCACCCACAAGTGCATCTTGAACAGACATCGCCCACCTATTCAAACCGACCTATGACCTCTCCTGTACTGTAAATGACCATCCCTGTGTCCAATGGACAAAGAGATTACAGTGTCCATTGTGTTAAGTTTTGGAAGATTGTATAAAAGATGCCTGCTGCAGGCCTGGTCACACAAGACTCTTAAAGTTATCTACCCAGATGACTGAGGACCAGACTGGGTAGCGCAGCGAAATCCAAACAAGTATGTATCATTGACTGTAGCCATTATTCTTTTGTATTGTATTGCTGTGTTATTGTAACCCCCTTTCCGTAATAATACGCTGTGGTGTCGGTACCCAGTAGTTTAATTGCAATCTGGTGTTGTGTCTTCCTTTCCCTGCTAAGGTTTAAAGTGTAATAGTATCGCATTGCATAACTGTTAAGGGTTCACTGTGTATCATTGGGTGTGTACGCGCTGTGTGTACTTTGTACAGCCAGTGCGACGTTTGTACACAAAGTCCGTACTCGGTACGGGACTCTGTACGCTAACGGTGTAAAAAGTACGTAGGCTGAGGATTAAGTGTAGCGGCCGCAGCGGCTCCATGTTAAAGTGTATTTAAAGTGTGTTTAAGGTATAGCTTTTCATTCCTGTATATATATCAGCATTCTCATACTGTAACGAGCTGATGTAAATATTCCAATATCTCAACCCTTATGGATTTTCTATGGGATGCCTCTGATAGTAAAGTTGGAATAATAGATAATGTGTGAATCTGCTGTCAATGTTAGACAGGAGTTTTTCCTAGTTCTGAACCTACTGCACCAGGTATTCCCTGGTGGTCCCCCACCGGCTACTGACCTGGCTCTCAGCTGTTTGGCTTCCAGGATCAGACGGTATTGGGCATGAGCAGTGAGGTAGGATAGTAGGTTATAAGTATTTATATGCAACCATTTCCTGAATGATTGATGAGAGCTCAGAAAATGCCCAGAGAGAGAAAGTGGTGGATCTGCTTTTGGTGTTAGGTGGTTGGTTATAGGAAAACATTCCCTCTCAATACCAATATTATTACATATGTGCTGAATTGAACATATATGTTTCTTTGTGCCTTTGAGAACGATCCCACTGTTATACGTTATAGGTAGTAACACTGTCTTAACGTGTGATACGCTATGGGTAGTAACAAAGTGGTCATTGTAAGACATAGTGGTTACCAGAAAAGGCCACTTAGGTTGTATGCAGTAGTAACGCTCTGCAGGGAGCACTTAGGTTGTATGCAGTAGTAACGCTCTGCAGGGAGGACTTAGGTTGTATGCAGTAGTGATGTTCTGTAGGGAGCACTTAGGTTGTATGCAGTAATAATGCTCTGCAGGGAGCACTTAGGTTGTATGCAGTAGTGACGCTCTGCAGGGAGCACT
This sequence comes from Pseudophryne corroboree, assembly GCF_028390025.1. Taxonomy (NCBI): domain Eukaryota; kingdom Metazoa; phylum Chordata; class Amphibia; order Anura; family Myobatrachidae; genus Pseudophryne; species Pseudophryne corroboree. The sequence continues at coordinate 207,057 of NW_026967580.1, read as the reverse complement.
TAGGTTGTATGCAGTAGTGATGTTCTGCAGGGAGCAATTAGGTTGTATGCAGTAGTAACGCTCTGCAGGGCGCAGCTGTAAAACTGTTTCCAGGCTGACAATTCATTGCCTTATGTCATGCATATTGAAAAATCTATCTTAAATAAAAATAAGTTATGTTTTAATTTATTCATGAAACATAAAGAAAAAAGAGTGCGCCACACATTAAGGCTTCTTTAGATATAAGTACAACAACAAATATTGAATAAACCTTTAGGCGCTACCACTTTCTGGAGATCATATAATGTCCTTAAATGTTGATCTTTAAATATTGGTTCCAAATAAAGTCACTTGATTCACATGTATTATTCCTTCTTCTAGAGGTTCGATCCTCTTCAAGTTGATTTTCTTATATAGCGATGTAATTCATAAAAAGAAAAAAATGGCGTATATAGTGTAGTAATTTAGGTTCAAAGTTGGATTTATTAAATGTACAAGAAAGTATAAAATAATTTTTTCAATTAAAAGAGTTTTACAATTAAAATAATAACTCCACTCTTTAATAAAATTGGAACCGTACCGTGTCAGGCTCCCAGCATGGAGCGATGAAGAAAGTATAAATGGAAGGTTCCGGAATTCCTCCCTCCTCCCTTCACGCAAAACTGCTGACCGCTGGACCTGGTAGGGTTCCTCTCGGGTTCTCAATACAGGTAGAGGATCACTGGATGCCGCCAACGCGTTTCGAGTTCTTAGACTCTTCCTCAGGGCAGAACAGTTTTTGGTGATTGGGAGTCACCTGGATATACCTTGGGCTGCTTTATTCCCACTAAGCGCTATTTTCTATTCCTCTCGCATATATTCTGTATAATTCTTTAGATATAAGCCCACTAGCGTTTTTTTCTAAACCCCCTAACCAGTCATTGCAATTTGCTTAATGGCACACCTCCAACCAGATTAGCTAATCTTTGATATTAACACTTTTGGATTATTCCCTCTATCGGTTGGTTCATACATATAAGGATCATAAAACAATTATCATTTGGGCCTGTGCATAGTCCCTCAGACTTAACGTCTTCCCTGGAAATACTTGTGGATGGAGCCCTTCATTCGCTTTGCCAGGATTCAAGGGTGGTCAATCTGTTGAAATCAGAGCACTACATTTAGGCCACCGTGCTCGATCCTAGGTTTAAAGCCTACGTTGTATCTCTCTTTCCGGACACAAGTCTGCAGAGGTGGAAAGACCTGCTGGTAAGAAAATTGTCAACTCAAGCGGAACGTGACCCGCCAACAGCTCCTCCTTCATTTTCTCCAGCAACTGGGGTTGTGAGGAAATGGATAACATTTCCGAGCCCACCCACTGGACACAAAAGTAACACTACAAGTGACACATTAACAGGAAATTGTTTCTGTCACCATAGCGACAATTATCTGGAAATAAGATAATACACAGACACATAAAAAGACTCAATGGAAATCTTTTGTTTTTAAACAACTTTATTTCATATCTTTAATACACAGATTTTTCTCTATATTTTAAATTTAAAAAATACTTTACTCTGCACAACATGGATAAAATATCCTTAAAGCACAGAAACAATTCAAGTTACATTATAGCATTGCAGGTAAGTATAACAGATAGATATCAGGAGAGCCAAAACCCTATGGGGGTCATTCAGGCCCAACCGCAATAGCGGCCCGCAGCAGTTTACTGGTGGTGACAAAATGCACGTGCGCAGTGGCCGCACAGACACACACATTGTGGCCGCATCCCTGAAGGGTGAACGTGGGCGGGCCAGGACCATTTTCCAGGGGCTGCATGATGTCACATCTGCGATCATCTCTGATTAACCCCCTGTAAGCTTCCAGAGTGCACCTCATATCTCATATTTTCAAAGTTACTACAAATGATACGAGATCGGTAGCAGCACTACTTTCAGGATTATTACACAGAACACACATAAAGGCTGACACAGCAAATAACATTAACACATACAAGGGATTAATTAGAAATAAGGAAGTATAATCATCACTAAGTCTAATTATCAACTGATTCTGTGCGGGACCCATACACCTCGTTACTGTCTCCAGCAGCCCCTGGTACTGCACTGCAGCCATCCACCCTGTCTCCCCCCCCCACTACTGCCACATCTCACCCCACAACTGCCACCCACCTTGTCCTCTGTCACTACTGCCACCCTCCTTATCCTCCCCCACTACTGCCACTGCCCTGTCTTCCCCTCTGACACCTTAGCGCTGCTTGGGGACAATATTACTCACAGACAGTGCCTCCGGCAGCCCCCGCTACAGCACTACTGCCACCACCCTCTCTGCCCCTCTGACATCTCAGAACTGCTTGGGGATTCTTGGTACTGCTGGTAACAGTCCTTTGTCTCCAGATGGAAGTAAGCAAGCAGGGCAGTAAGGAGGTAGAAGCTGCTTCTGTTACCATGGACCCTGGTCATGTAGGGCTGGGAGAGTCAGTAAGATTATGTAATAGAGTCACCATCTTACAGGCAGCCGGTGAAGGGAGCAGAGATTGGGTGTTATGTGGCAGGAACGGGCTGGTTAGGTAATAGCCTGGTTGCTGCATTCTGTACAAGCTACAAGCGGTGCAATTATTTTGCTGGGTGACCCAGGTAGAGGACATTGCAGTAGTCTATGTGTGATGATACAAGTGCATGTATGACTGTAGGAAGATATTCTGAGGGAAATAAGTGCTGGAGTTTGGCTATGTTCCTCAGATGAGGATCTGATTGTGGCTGATACGTGATGTCTAAGTGTCACTCCACCATCCAGGACACCAAGATTTCGCACATGATCAGCATTTTGTAACTCTGTACCCACAAGCGTATGTCTGGTTGGTAACAAAGCTGAGCTGTAGCCCTGCCCTTTGTCGGTGAGCTTCTACCATATGGACCTGTTTCACCAAGACTGTGTCACAGCCAACTGGCATCACCCACACCTGGAGCTCAGCTAGACAACCATTTAGGATTGGTACTGGGTTCTCAGTACCTGGAGCAAAACACAGGTCATCTGCAGAGCAGTGGTAGATGAGGGCATGACATCTGATTATTTCACCCAGTGGTAACATGTATATTGCAAAAAGCATAGGAGATAGGATAAGAACCTTGAAGAACAACGCATGGCAATGATAAGTATACTCCAGAAGATTAAAATGGTTCCTCACCTGAGTGATGTCTATTGTGTGCAACAAGAGCTTATTTATTTCTCAGAGTTTGGAAATGGACTCTCACCTGTGTGACTTTGCTGATGTGTAACAAGTTGTGATTTCCGTGTAAAACATTTTCTACACTCAGAGCAAGAAAATGGTTTCTCACCTGTGTGAGTTCTCTGATGTCTAACAAGATGTAATTTGTGAGCAAAACATTTCCCACACTCAGAGCATGGAAATGGCTTTTCACCTGTGTGACTTTTGTTATGTCTCACAAGATTTAATTTTTGTGTAAAACATTTCCCACACTCAGAGCAAGAAAATGGCTTCTCACCTGTGTGACTTCTCTGATGTATAACAAGATGTGATTTACTTACAAAACATTTCCCACACTCAGAGCAGGAAAACAGCTTCTCACCTGTGTGACTTCTGTTATGTCTAACAAGATCTGATTTGTTTGCAAAACAATTCCCACACTCAGAACATGGAAATGCCTTCTCACCTGCGTGACTTTGCTGATGTGTAACAAGATGTGATTTCCGTGTAAAACATTTCCCACACTCAGAACAAGAAAATGGTTTCTCACCTGTGTGACTTCTGTTATGTATAACAAGATGTGATTTACTTACACAACATTTACCACACTCAGAGCAAGAAAATGGCTTCTCACCTGTGTGACTTCGCTGATGTGTAACAAGTTGTGATTTGCAGGTAAAACATTTCCCACACTCAGAACATGGATATGGCTCCTCACCTGTGTGACTTCTGTGATGTATAACAAGACCTGATTTGTGTGCAAAACATTTTCCACACTCAGAACATGGAAATGGCTTCTCACCTGTGTGACTTCTCTGATGTATAACAAGGTGGGATTTCCAGGTAAAACTTTTCCCACACTCAGAGCAAGAAAATGGCTTCTCACCTGTGTGACTTCTGTGATGTGTAACAAGATCTGATTTGTGTGCAAAACATTTCCCAAACTCTGAACATATCAGTGGCCTCTCACCTGCCTTACCTGTGTGTGGGTTAATAGGCTTTGTGTTCTGTGTAAAACATTTGACATCTATAGAACACGGAAACACTGTATCCACTCTCAGAGCTGTAACAGATGCACCAATATCAGAGTGATCAGGAGAACATTCCCCAGGATCAGGGGGATCAGCTGATAGAGCTGGATGTATAATTGGGGTAATGGGGTTATCTCCTGGAGAATCCTGTCTACTGTCATTATCTTTTATGTCACAATCCGGGGATAACATTTGATGTCCTTCTGAGATATTCCTGCTTGTGTGTCCATCTGCTGGAAATAAAACACATTATGGAAATGTGACATTTTCTGTAACAATATTAATCTTGTAAACAATAGGAGAAGACGACTCTCTGGGACACTTAATTGTAAATGTGTGTGTATAATAAAACATAACTTTTAATGAAGGCTTTATAATATTGTGTCTCAGACGATCATTGTGTCCAACCTGAGAACACTCACAATAACAAATGTAATATTATAATAAGACTTAGATATATCTCTCTCTTGTACTGGTAACTAACCATGAAGTATAAATGGAGATGTAGTCACTCGCCAAGTCCTATGTCAGCACCAATGTAAAACAATGGATGGGGAACATATCGTATGAATTGGAGATTCTAGATGAACAATAACATCAGTCATATGAGCTGATGGATCAGAGAAATGTCTCCTAACGTTACTCCTGGAAGCATTGGTAAGGAAGCATTCCTTTATGTGTGTGCCCATATGCTGGTAAGCCTGTACATGTGTTACTCACCCTTATATAAGGTATATTGCTACAGCAGAGTAGGTGTGGAACAAGGTACTTTACATGCAATACACCATATGATACCCTGTAATCATCATCATCACCTGCTAGGTTATAATCTACTTTCTCTGACGTCCTAGAGGATGCTGGGGTCCATTTAGTACCATGGGGTATAGACGGGTCCTTTGAGAGCCACTGCCACTTTAAGAGTTTAATAGTGTGGGCTGGCCCCTCCCTCTATGCCACTCCTGCCAGACTCAGTTTAGAAAATGTACCCGGGGGAGCCAGTCACAGCTAGGGGAGCTCCTAGAAGTTTTATTAGTTTTTTATTTTCTAGAGTTAGTTAGGTTTCAGGAAGGCTGCTGGCAACAACCTCCCTGCTTCGTGGGACTTAGGGGGGGGGGGGGGTCGGGAATAGGAACCAACTTCCTGAAGAGTTAATGGTTCCCTAGTCCGCTGACAGGACACTGAGCTCCTGAGGGTGCTGATCGCAAGACCACGAGGCGACTGCTCACTCCCGCAGCATGGCCACCACCCCCTAACAAAGCCAGAAGAAAGTAAAGTGGTGTCAGTCAGTGTATGTGTTCCCTCCACTTCCACTCATCCCAAGGATTCTCAAACTTATAAAAAGATCAAGAGTTCCAGCGACCGTCATTGCTCTGAACTGGCCAAGGCGTGCTTGGTACGCGGATCTTCTAGCATTACTGCTGGAGGATCTGAGGCCTCTTCCTCTTCAAGAGGACCTTCTACTGCAGGGGCTGTTTGCCTATCAAGACTTACAGCAGCTACGTTTGACGGCATAGAAGTTGAACACCAGATCTTAGCTCGAAAGGGCATTCCGAATAAGGATATTCCTACTCTGATCCAAGCTAGGAAGGGGGTAACGTCTACGCATTACCATCGGATTTGGAAAAAGTATGTGTCTTGGTGTGAATCCAAGAAGTTTCCTATGGTGGAGTTTCAACAGGGACATTTTCTCCTCTTTCTGAAGTCGGGTGTGGATGTTGGCCTACGCTTGGGCTCCATCAAGGTCCAGATTTCGGCATTGTCTATTTTCTTCCAGAAACAATTGACTGCTATCCCTGAGGTTCAGACTTTCTTGAAAGGAGTTCTGCACATCCAACCACCATTTGTGCCTCCTATGGCACCTTCGTATCTAAATGTGGTGCTGCAGTCCCTGCAATCGGATTGGTTCGATCCTTTACAGGAGGTTGACATAAAGTTTCTTACTTGGAAGACGGTCATGTTGTTGGCCTTGGCTTCTGCCAGACGTGTGTCAGAATTGGGCGCATTGTCGCACAAGAGCTCCTACTTGATTTTCCATGAGGATAGAGCTGAGCTCAGAACGCGTCAGCAATTTCTCCCTAAGGTTGTGTCGGCTTTTCAACCAACCTATTGTGGTGCCAGTGGCTACTGACACCTCAATTACCTCAAAGTCCTTGGATGTCGTGCGGGCTTTGAAAATATATGTGAAGAGAACTACTCGTCCCAGGAAGTCGTATGCACTATTTGTATTTTATGATCCTAACAAGATTGGGTGTCCTGATTCTAAGCAGACAATTCAGGCTGGATCAGGCTCACTATCCTGCATGCTTATTCCTTGGCAGGACTGCCAATTCCAAAATCTGTTCAGGCCCACTCTACCCGTAAAGTGGGTTCTTCCTGGGCAGCTGCCCGGAGTGTCTCGGTCTATTCAGCTTTGTCGAGCAGCTACTTCGTCAGGGTCGAACACGTTTGTTAAGTTTTAAAAGTTCTATACTTTGGCCTCTAAGTACCTCATGTTTGGTCAAGCATTTCTGCAGGAACCTTAGCACTCTCCCGCCTGTACTGGGAGCTTTGCTACATCCTCATGGTACTAAATGGACCCCAGGATCCTCTAGGACGTAAGAAAAAATAGGATTTTAATTACCTACCAGTAAATCCTTTTCTCGTAGTCCGTAGAGGATGCTGGGCGGCCGCCCTGTGCTTCGTATTCCGGCATTGTTATTTGGTTCAGTATTGTTGGTTCAGCTGTTGCTGAACTGTTCCAAGTTGGTTAGCTTGGCTTTCCTTTTTGTTATGCGTGAGCTGGTGTGAATCTCACCATCTGTGTATTTCCTTCTCTCGAAGTATGTACGTCTCCTCTGGCACAGTTTCTAGAGGGAAGGGTCAGCTTACACTATTAAACTCTTAAAGTGCCAGTGGCTCCCAAAGGACCCATCTATACCCAAGGGTACTAAATGGAACCCAGCATCCTTTACAGACTAAGAGAAAAGGATTTACTGATAGGTACTTAAAATTCTATTTTTACACCCCCATCATCAGTGTCTTACCTCTAAATCCTCAATAGTAATAAGGATGATGTGTGTACGTTAAGTATGATATAGAGAATTACATATCAGAATCTATACAGCTGCCACCATACTTCTGCTTCTCATACGTGTGCTACTGGCAGCAGTGAACATCTGAGTGAGAGTGCAGGGAACACAGCAGTCTGATGAGAGAGATTAGATCTGCCTTTGCAGTGATATTCCACACCTGTCACCCATGTTAGTATATAAAACAATAAATAAGAGGGGCATGGCCTGAGTCCATCCAGACGTGCTTTCTGGAGCTCTCCTCAGTAAGTGGCTTCTTATCTAACGTACCTGATAACTCTCAGTCGCTGCTGGGACCAAGACCCAATCTATTAAATCCACCACTCCTACTGCCCTAAAGCCGCTTGCTCTGCTCACTCGAGGCACTGTTCACTGCCGCAGCCTAGTGACGCCTATGAAGCCATGGGCTGTATTCTGGGGCTGTGCACGCCTGGTCTTTCCTGCACGCTCCAGACACCTGACTTGGAGGCGCTTTTGGCTAAGGCGGGAGTACTTGCTCTCCATATAACACAGGTGCTCAGCTCCCGCTACTACTGGGGACAGAACGGTCTGCCCACAGTCACTGGCGCCCGGCTGTGATATTGGGAAGTAAGGTGGCTGCCATTTTATATCTGGTGTCGGCCATCGCATGCTTTGCCTTCTGCCTTCAATAAGGCTTAATATAAATAAGTGTCCCGACGGCTGGACCGGGGTCACTACATTAAATTGAAGCATTTGCTTGGAGGTGAAACTACCTTCTATTTATATGGTACCACTATAATCTACTTCCTCTCAGTCTACATGCAGAGCCCAGTATCAAGTATCGTCTGAGTACAGCTCATTACACTCTGATTACAACCTCACAGTATATTGGCCCTCATTCCGAGTTGATCGCTCATTGCCGTTTTTCGCAGCGCTGCGATTAGGTGAAAAATCGGCAATTCTGCGCATGGTGCGCAGCACTAAGTACTTTCACACAAAACTATGCAGTTTTACACAAGGCCGACCGACGTTTTTTCATCGCATCGAGTGATCGTAGTGTGATTGACAGGAAAAGGGTGTTTCTGGGCGTAAACTGACCATTTTCCGGGAGTGCGCTAAAAAACGCAGGCGTGCCAGGTAAAAACGGATGAGTGGCTGGCCGAACGCAGGGCGTTTGTGACGTCAAACCAGGAACTAAACAGACTGCAGTGATCGCAAGGAAGGAGTAAGTCTCGAGCCACTCTGAAACTGCAGGAAAATATTTAGTAGCAGAACTGCTAACCTTTCGTTCGCACTTCTGCTAAGCTAAGATACACTCCCAGAGGGCGGCAGCCTAGCATGTGCACTGCTGCTAAAAGCAGCTAGCGAGCGATCAACTCGGAATGAGTGCCATTATTTTGTGGATTTATCCACTGAATATATTTTGCCATTTGTGTCTCTCTGGACTGAGTACTTCACGTCTGTGATCACGCTGACCTCTAATGGAATTTCTCGGTCATTACTGTGTTATTTGAGTTGCAATACATCATGTTTACTTGAAATTTTGGCACGGATGCCCCCGTCACACTAAGAATGTCATTTTGAACGGAGTCATCCTGACAGCTTACTACTGCTCCTTTTATTTATAGATCGTTTGTATTTTCCTATCTCTGAGAGGTCAGTCTCTTTGTAGCCGGCTTATCATGCCTCCAAAAAAGGTTAAAAGGTACCAAATCGGCCCCACCTGTCCATTTCTTTGGTACCTTAAATTCAGGTGGTTCTTCTGAGACCACTACATCATCTGCTTCTTCTTGTCAGACGCACAGCCCAGCTGTAATGGCTGAAGACATCTTAAGACACTCTAGATGGTCCTGTTACTCTACGCTCTATACATCGTACAGAATAAGATGAATGAGATTGCTGCATCTCACAAAGATCTGATTTCAGCACATGACACCCTTCAGGAAGACACGGTCTCTATACGTGATAAAGTCATTGATTTAGAAGACAGGTCTAGGAGAAAAAATATCACAATAATGGGCATTCCGGATTCTGTTACAAATGCTGAGCTTTATGATTATGCCACGGTCCTCTTTTCAGAAACTTCCACTGAAGGCTTCTGCCGCGGACCTTCTTATTGATAGGATCCATACACTCCCAAATTCCAAACAGGCCCCTATCCAAGCACCGAGGGACACTCTGCTCAGGGTCCACTTTTTTCATATTAAAGAATGCATTCTACAGGCTGCTTTCCCTTCCTCATCCACAGCTGAGTGCCTGGATAATCTGTAGATATTTCCACATATTTCTCTTGTGACACTGGCCAAAAGGCGTCCATTCCACCCAAGGAAATGTACAATACAAATGGGTAGTTCCTACTAAGGTTATTGTTATTGCGAAACGGCGTCTTCGCAGTGATACCTTAAACTGAGGATGGCCCTGCTATTCTGAAATAATAGGATTTTAATACCTACTGGAAAATCCTTTTCTTGTAGTGCGTAGGGGATACTGGGATGGTTTTAGTACCATGGGGTATAGATGGGGTCCATTGGAGCCTGCACTTTAAAACTTCTTCAGAGTGTGATGGCTCCTCCCCTCTATGCCCCTCCTGTAGACATAGTCTAGGAAAACCGTGCCCGAGGAGACGGACATACTTTGAATGGCGGAAAAGAGACAAGAAAGTGGTGAGAGAACGAACCAGCACACAACATAACAAGAGGATAGCAACACTAACCACAACTTGAACATAGGGACAGCAAAAGCAGACCCAAACTACAACACACAAGAACGACTCTTGCTGAAAAATATCAAAGCACAGAGGTGGGCACCCAGTATCCCCTATGGACTACGAGATAAGGATTTACTGGTAGGTATTAAAATCCTAATGTTCAAGGGGATACTGGGATGGTCTTAGTACCATGGAGAAGTTGCAAAATCCCAAACTGGGTGGGAGAGTGCTGAGACCCCATCAAAACTGATTGACCAAACTGAAGATCCTCAGTAGCCAAGGTGTTAAACCTTTAAAACTTTACAGCGTGTTCGAACCCAACCAAGTAGCTGCCCAGCATAACTACAAAGCCGAGACACCCCGGGCAGCCACCTAGGAAGAACCCACTGACCGTGTGAGTGGGCTTGAACAGACCTAGGCAGCGGCAAAGCCGCCGAAGAGTGAGCCTGTTGGATCGTAAGCCTGATCCAACACGCAATAGACTGCTTCGAAACAGGACAACCAATCTTTGAAGCATCATAGAGAACAAAAAGCAGTCTGATTTTCTGAGACGAGCTGACCTCTTGACATAAATCTCCAAAGCCCGAACCACGTCCAAGGACATTGGTGTAACAGACGTGTCAGTGACAACCAGAACCATCATCGGCCAATTGATATGAAATGCTAATACCACCTTAGGCAAGAACTTCTAGCAAATTTTAGGCACCGCTCTATCCTCATGAAACACGAGAGGAGGACTCTTACAGGATAAGGCCCCTAATCCCAAAACACGCCTCACTGAGGCCAAGGCCAACAACATGACAGCCTGCCATGTCAAATACTCCATGTCCACCTTGTGGAAAGGTTCAATCAAACCGATTGGAGAAAGGCCAGAATCAACTTGAGAACTCACGGCGCTGTGGGAGGCACAAAGGGTGGTCGAATAAGAAGGACACCTGTCAAGAACATCTGGACCACTGGGAAAACAGCCAATTGTTCCATGGAAAAAAAGACAAGGCTGAGATTTGAAATTTTATGGAGCCTAAACGTAGGCCCACATCGACAACAGCCTGCAGGAAGTGCAAGATATGTCCCAGATGAAAATCCACAGTAGAATACTGTTGACCCTCAAACCGAGAGACAGATTTCTTCCATATGCAATGGTAATGTTTTGATGCGACCATCTGGCCGGCTTGGAGCATAGTCGAGATAACCTAGCCCGGAATCTCTTTCCTGGCAAAAATCCTCCCAATATACTTCCATTGCATCAAACGTAGCCGTGGTAAGTCTGGATAGACGAACGGCCCCTGTGTAAGACGATCATCCTGAATTGGCAGAGGGCAGGGTCCTACGAGTAATAAGGCTAGAATGTCTACATACCAAGCCGTGTGGGGACAGTCTGGGGCACTCAGAATTGCCTGAACCCTGTCCCTTTAAGTCCTTTGAGAACTCTTGGAATTAGAGGAACTGGAGGGAACAAGTACACCAACCAGTAAATCCACGGTTTCACCAGAGAGTCCACTGCTGTGGCCTGTGGATCCCTTGTACCAGAACAGTAACGCAGAAGCTTCTTGGTCAGCTGAGAAACCAACAAGTCGATTTGCGGGTAGCCCACATTGATGAAATATCTTCTGAAACACTTGCGGGTAGAGGCCCCATTCCCCCAGGTGCAGATCGTGTCTACTGAGGAAGTCTGCTCCCCAATTGTCTACTCCCAGGATTAATATGGCGGAAATGGCTTTAGGATTACGCTCCACCCAGAGGAGTATATGTGACACCTCCCTTATTGCAGCACTGCTGTTTGGACCTCATTGTTGGTTTATGTAAGCCACAGTTGGTGCGTTTTCCGACCATACCTGTATGGCCTGATAATGAAGGATATAAAGAGGTCAGCAAAAGGGCATTATAAATTGCCTTGAGTTCCAAAACATTTATTGAAAGGGAAGCCTCTTGATCAGACCACCTTCATTGGAACCAAGCCCCTAGGGTTACTGCACCCCAACCATGGAGGCTTGCATCCGTTGTCATCAGAATCCTATCCTGAATTCGGAAGTGTCGACCCTCCAGGAGGGAGATCAGCAACCACCATAAGAGGGAAATCCTGGCGTTTGGTGAAAGGCATATCATGTGGCGCATGTGCAGATGTCACCAAGACCATTTGTCCAGCAGATCCAGCTGGAATGGTCGTGCATGGTCTCTACCGTACCGAATTGCGTCGTAGGAGGCCATCATCTTTCCCAGTAAGCATATGCAAAGATGTACCGAGATTTTGTTCAGCTTCAAAATGGAACGTACCATCGTCTGAATTATCTTTGCCTTGTCCATAGGAAGGAACACCTTCTGAGACACCGTGTCCAGTATCCTTACCAGGAACTGAAGCCTCTGCGTAGGTTCTAGGTGGGATTTCTGCAGATTGAGAATCCACCCATGATCCTTGAGTAGTCGTGTTGGAAGGCTGATCTTTTCCATCAACTGTGCTCTGAATATCCCTTGTCAAATGGGTATACGATGTCTTCTCCAGATTATGCAGGCCTATGAGTCCTTTCGTTCAGGTGAATCTTCTCGTTATAAATGGCTCCCAGTTCATGTCAAAATGGAGAGAAATAAGAGAGAAAAGAAATGTGTAGCACCGTTTACAACAGCTAGAATCGAGAATTACACACAATGAAAGTTTTTAAGGGCGTACCCCACTCACACAGAAACAAGTAAGTGGGTTCCCGTAAAGGTATCTTTATTGCTAGTTTTTTTCTCCAATCCCCTCAGGTTAGGTTCACGTAATTAAGCGTGCCTGAATCTCACACCACACCAGGTACTGTAAACACGTAGGGGTAGCGTCTGAGGCAATTTCAATGCGTACCCTCACTTACACAGAGCAAAGCCAGAACATTCATATAACGGTTTCTTTATATCAACAAAAATCCTCAGGTGCGTACCCCAACTCACTCAGTAAACGATGAATGACTCCTATAAAGGTTTCTTTAAATAGATTCACTGGTATCCCTTTGGTGGATCCACAAGAGGAAAAGGAACTCTTTCTCCCAAATGCCAGACCAGAGTCATGAAAAAAATCCTTCTTTCTAAAACAGGTTTTTTATTCCAGACATAGTCCAAATTCATACAAAGAAATCACCAGACATGGTGACAGAAAAAATAAAAAAGTAAAAATTTAAAAGTACAATAAAAATTCCAAAGGCAAAATTTGAGATAATAATCGGCGTGATTATTCCCTTTTTCCAGAAAACTACTCACAGTACAGTCGTCCGACGCATTTCGGTCTCGAATGGACCTTAATCATGAACTATCTGCACTGTGAGGAGTAAGCAAAATTAATTTTCATTGTAATTAATGATGTCATTTCCGGCTACTCATTCATTGGATGTTCATAGCATAAATATGCTTACTTATTTTTATTGTACTTTTAAATTTTTACTTTTTTATTTTTTCTGTCACCATGTGTGGTGATTTCTTTGTATGAATTTGGACTATGTCTGGAATAAAAAACCTGTTTTAGAAAGAAGGATTTTTTTCATGACTCTGGTCTGGCATTTGGGAGAAAGAGTTCCTTTTCCTCTTGTGGATCCACCAAAGGGATACCAGTGAATCTATTTAAAGAAACCTTTATATGAGTCATTCATCGTTTACTGAGTGAGTTGGGGTACGCACCTGAGGATTTTTGTTGATATAAAGAAACCGTTATATGAATGTTCTGGCTTTGCTCTGTGTAAGTGAGGGTACGCATTGAAATTGCCTCAGACGCTACCCCTACGTGTTTACAGTACCCCATGTGGTGTGAGATTCAGGCACGCTTAATTACATGAACCTAACCTGAGGGGATTGGAGAAAAAAACTAGCAATAAAGATACCTTTACGGGAACCCACTTACTTGTTTCTGTGTGAGTGGGGTACGCCCTTAAAAACTTTAATTGTGTGGAATTCTCGATTCTAGCTGTTGTAAACGGTGCTACACATTTCTTTTCTCTCTTATTTCTCTCCATTTTGACATGAACTGGGAGCCATTTATAACGAGAAGATTCACCTGAACGAAAGGACTCATAGGCCTGCATAATCTGGAGAAGACATCGTATACCCATTTGACAAGGGATGTGTTAAGTCTCATTACCTTTTTCTTTTTTTACGCACCCTGGACACAGATAAATACCAACACTTGCTTCTTCTATATATTGTTTTGGTAAAATCTGTGATTTTTACATAGGTATTTTGTCAGTGGACGGGCTGCTGTGCGCCAAACTTGTAGACCCTCCCTATTTTCTCTTTTTTTTGTGCTCTGAATATAGCCACTATGAGATCGTCCAAGTATGGAACGATGTTCACTTCCTGCTTGCGGAGTTGTAGCAACATCTCTGCCATCACCCCTGATAACACCCTCAGTGTCATTGAGAGACCGAAAGGCAAGGCCTGGATCTAGTAGTCAATAGTAAATTGTTGAATACACCGTTGGCGCTCCCACTCTAAGAAAATTATGTGAAAGTCTTAATGGATAGTTCAAAAAATAAATTCTCTGTTTCACTTGGAAAATTCTTTTTTTCTTCTTCTTCTTTCTAGATGACAATTCTTCTCCCACAACTAGTTCAGAATTATTCCTTATATGGAGGTATTTGTCATAAAGAGAAGAGAAAAGCACATATAGTGTAGTAGTTCAAAAAAGTTGGTTTATTTAGTTAAAATTCATAAGATACTCGTATCCAATAAAAGTGACAGATTCACTGTATAGTAAAATTGGAACCGTACCGTGTCATGCTCCCAGCATGGGGCGATGAGAAGAGCAAAAAATTGGAAGGTTCCGGAATTCCTTCCTCCTCCCCTCATGCAAAACACCGTCCGCAGGACCTGGTAGGGTTCTCCTGGTACTTTAGATGCAGGTAGATGGATCATGCAGTGCCGCCTTAGTCTTTTGGGTGATTGGGAGTCACCAGAATACACCCAGGCCGCCTCCATTTTTATTAAGCGCTATTCTCTGTTCCATTTATATTTTGCCTTCTGGATCTAGTAGTGACTGTCCTGCAGTGCAAACATGAGGTAAGCCTGAAGAGGCAGCCATATTGGGATGTGAAGATATGCATCCTTAATATCCAGAGGAACCAGGAATTCCCCTTCTTCCATGTCACGCTTGGCTTGAGTTGGGGATCTGATGACTGATCATTGACTGGGGGAGCAGCTATCGGTAAAGGAAGGAGACAAGGTGGCTGAATGTAGTTCTTACACATGGATTGAAGACTTGGGCCTGAATATGTAGAGGAGTAGGCAATGAGGACAATGACCGAGAATGATACACTGAATAAAGAGGAATTCAGTTTTAATGAGACCTCAATCATACACAACGACTCGGAGAGAAGTCTGAGTGAATTCTGAAAGGTTAGTGACTTGTAAACGATGCTGAAGAATACTGAATGAAAAGATGACTTGTGATTTTTAAACAATGCTGAAGAGAGGATCGCTGAGAGCACCATCCGTAAACGGAGACCCTCTACCAGACAGAGGGCCCAGTGGTTAAATCACAAGAGCAGGTGAACTGGGAGCAAAGGACTGCAATAACAGAACTGACCACCAGGTGGACACAACAGACCTGGGATACCAGGGGTTAACCTGGCAGAGTGCTCTGCAGGGCACCTTACAGCAGCAAGTAGCTTGAAGTACTGGCAACATAGCTAAGCATCAACCCCTTTTTATAAGGGAAGCCTGTATCGGATTGGCTGGTTATGAACTGGGATAGCTATTGACTTGGATTGGTCTCCAACATGGTGGCTACCTGCACAGAGGACACATGTGGAACCAGCACACAGCCACTACCTCTGGCCTCAGCCTCCCAGACACCACACTCCAGCAACAGTACACTTGGAAAAAGACACCTCCGGCTGCCATGCTCCGCTCCCCAGGACCCAGACCCTGGCCTCTATACACCCGGCAGCCGCACCGAAGGACCTTGCTGCTGTAGCTCCTATTGATCGCAGCGAAACCAACCAGCTAAGAGGAAGGCTGCAGGGACTAGAACCCGTGGCAAGACTCCCGATGCTGACAGTATCCCCCTTTTTAGGGTGGTCTCCGAACACCCACGCTGCTTAGTGAGATTCTTGGCATGAAAGGCACAACTCAGTCTTGGAGCATGAACATCCTCTGCAGCCACCCAGGATCTTTCCTCCGGACCATATCCTCTCCAATCTATGAGATACTGGAGACGACCATACCTCTTGCGGAAGTCAAGAAACTTATGAACTTCGAATTCATCATTTTGAGCAGCTTGAACCTTGGGAGATTAAGGGAAGGCTGCCCAAAAATTATTTGGTACAAGAGGATTTAACAGAGAAATGTGAAAGGTATTGGGAATTTTCAAATAGGGAGGCAGTTTCACCTTGTAAGAAACAGGATTCAACACTTTTTTAATAGGATACAGACCGATGAATCTTGGAGCAAACTTTTTGGTAGAAACTTTGAGTCTGAGGTTTCTGGTGGATATCCAAACACGATCTTCCACTTTGAGACTAGTAACAGCCCTATGTTTCCGATCAGCGTAGGTCTTTTATTTCTGTGAAGTCTTAAGTAGCGCCTTATGAATTTGTCTCCAAATCTTAGTGAACTGACGAAGAGTGGATTCAGCAGCAGGAACCTCAAGAGGTGGGAGAGATTAGAAAGAAGGAACTCGTGGATGAAAACTACAGTTAATGAAGAAAGGAGTGGAATTGGTAGAAGAATGATATAGGCTATTGTATGCAAACTCAGCAAATGGGAGGTAATCCGTCCAGTCTTCCTGAGCAGGGGACATGAACATCCGTAACAAAGTTTCCAGATCTTGGTTGACTCTTTCAGTCTGTCCGTCAGTCTGGGGATATTAGGCTGAAGAGAAGTTCAACTTGATTCCTAGGACAGAGCTGAGAGCTTTCCAGAACATGGTGACGAATTGGAGGACCCTGATCAGAAACTATTTCCTGTGGAAGGCCATGCAAATGAAAATTTTATGAGAAAAACAATTTGGATAGTTGAGGAGCAGAGGGTAAGACTGGTGAGGGGTATGAAGTGAGCCATCTTCAAAAATCATTACACAATGACCCAAATGGTGTTGTGCCCTCTGGAGACTGGCAAATCGGTTATGAAATCAATAGAGATGTGAGGCCAAGGCTTTTGAGGTGTTGGAAGTGGATGAAGATGATCCGAGGGAGATGTTCGTGGACTTGTATGTTGAGCACACTTGGAACAGGCTGCTACAAATTCAAAGACATCCGTTTTAAGATGAGGCCACCAGTAGAATCGCTGAATGAACTTGAGAGTCTTAAGACCACCAGTATGACTCATGAAAGATGAAGAATGAGACCACGTAAGCAATTTCCTGCAAAGTTAAGGTGCCACAAAAGTTCTCCCCAGATGAGCTAGAGGAACAGTACGAGTTGAAGCAAATGAAGCCGGATTCAGAATAAATTGTTTCTCAGAGGAGTTGAGTGAATCATCCATTTGAAAAGAACGAGAAAGTGCATCTGCTCTTCGATTTAAAGTTCCTGGGTGGTTAAAGAGTTTGAAGGAGAAGCAAGAGAAGAAGAGAGCCCACCTGGCTAGCCATGGGTTTAAACAACAAGCTGTCTGGAGGTACAGAATATTCTTGTGATCCATGATAACAGGGATAGGGTGTTGAGCACCCTCTAATAAATATCGCCACTCTTCAAAAGCTAATTTTATGGCCAACAGTTCTTGTTCACCAATAGCATCATTTTGCTCTGCTTGGGAGAATCTATGAGAAAAATATGCACAAGGATGACTTTTCTTACCTTCAAAGAGCTGAGAGAGAACCGCCCGACTCCCACCGAAGAAGCATCAACTTCCACCTGAAAGGGGCGACTGAGATCGGGTTGGCAAAGAATTGGAGCAGACATAAAGGCCTCTTAAGAACATGAAGGCTTTCAGAGCCTCGGGTGGCCAAATCAAAGGATTAGCTCTTTTCCTGGTTAATATGGTAATTCGGGCGATGACAGTGGAGTAGTTCTTGATAAATTTTTCGGTAAAAGTTGGCAAAGCCAAAAAATCGTTGGATCCCTTTTAGAGTGGTAGGAAGAGTCCAATCACGAATCGCTTGGACCTTGGTTGAATCCATCTGTAGCTCTTGTCTGGAGATGACATAACCGAGAAAGGAGATGGAGGGTACCTCAAAAGGTGCACTTTTCTAACTTGCAAAAAAAAATTCTTCCTAAGACCTCTTTGACTTGCTTACGATGGACCTTCAAATCTTTAGAAAAAATATGAGAATATTGTCCAAGTATACCACTAGAAAACTGTAAAGAAGATCTCTGAATATCTCGTTCACAAAGTTCTGGAAGACCGCTGGAGCATTGCAGAGACCGATGGCATCACTAGATGCCCATAATGCCTTGAGTCTACTTTTGAAGAGAAGATCGCTGTGAGCACCATAAAAAACATGGAGACCCTCTACCAGATGAGGACCCAGCGGTTAAACCGCAAGAGCAGGTGGACTAGGAGCAAAGGACTGCAATAACAGAACCGACCACCGGGCGGACTCAAGAGAACCAGGGTACCAGGGGTTAACCTGTGAGCGCGGAGCATGGGTACCTTACAGCAGCAAGTAACTTGAAGAACTGGCACCATGACTAAGCATCAACCCCTTTTTATAAGGGAAGACTGCACGTGAACTGGGATACCTATTGGCTTGGCTTGGTCTCCAACATGGTGGCTCCCTGCACAGAGGACACATGTGGAGCCAGCACACAGCCACTACCGCTGGCCTCAGCCTCCCAGACGCAGCACTCCAGCAACAGGACACTTGAAAACAGACACCTCCGGCTGACATGCTCCACTCCACAGGACCTGGACCCTGGCCTCCAGATGCCCGGAAGCTGCACTGGAGGACCTCGCTGCTGCAGCTCCTATCCGCCGCAGCGACACCAGCCAGCTAACAGGAAGGCCGCAGGGACCAGAACCGGAGGCAAGACTCCGGATGCTGACATTCCAGACCTGAGACCACCGCTCTCAGAGACTCCATTTTGAAGTGGAAAACTCAGAAGAACGGGATCAGTGATTTGAATTTAAGATCGTCCCTACCGAACCACCCGGTTTCGGCATCACAAACAGGCCGGAAAAATAACCCCTGTATTGGAGTTGAGGCGGAACTGGAACAATGACCTGCGTCCGTAACAGTCTTCGTATGTCTTCTGCAAGGTTACTGTTTTGTGTGAAACTGGTAAGCCCAAGCTGAAGAATCTGAGGTGGGAGCGTTTGATACTCTAACCTGTAGCTCTGGGAGAGTAGGTCTGTCACCCAGGGGTCCTGGCAGGAGCCTGCCCAAATGTGACTGAAACATTTGAGGCGAGCTCCCACATGTAAGGCCCCCAGAATCTGGGGCCAACCCTCATGCTGAGGTCATGGAAGAGGCTAAGCCTGAGCACTGCTCCTGTGAACCAGCGGCCGGTGGTCTGAGCGGTTTACCTCTGGGTCCTCTAGCGGCGTTGGAGGTACCTCTGGCCTTGCCCTTAAATCTGGCAACCTGAAAGGACTGCAGAATGGTGCCTGGGTAAGCACGTCCAGGCGGCGGAGCTGCAGACGGGGGATATGTGGACTTACCAGCCGTGGCATGTGAAATCCACTTGACCAATTCATCACCGAACAAAGCCTCACCCGTAAAGAGAAGGCTCTCTACACCTGTCTTGGAATCAGCGTTTGCTGTCCACTGCCGCAGCCATAACGCTCTGCACACCGACACAGCCATAGCCACTGAGCGAGCATTGATCAGGGCTATTTCCTAGATTGCTACCCACTGCAGAATCCTGTACATGTCACAGGAGTGTGAGAAGCTCAACCTGAGTCGTGTCAAAACCTTTCAGTATATTACTCGTCCATTTACTAATGGCCCTTGTAATACATCCATATGCAATGGTGGGTCTCTGAGCAACTCCCTGTCAGGAATCGACTCACCAAGCCGACATCCGTCCGCCGCTGCGGACTCCGTCCTGGCTCCCTGCGGTCACCTGTCATCTGTGTCTCTGCCATGGGACGCCATCACGTGCCTGGGAACACTCCTGTGACAGCGGGCATGTAGCGCGCCGCGTTCCCGCTAGGCCGCGGCATGGGCGCCGCCATGACAGTCTACAAACAGCCAGCATACAGCGGCCAATCCGGTGCTTGGCCGCACCCACTTTCCTTCACTCACCCAATCCCTGTGCACCAAGGGGTATATAAGAGACTGCAGGATCAGTCTGCAGGCATCCTGGACTTTGTGTCACTCCTGCGACCCATGTGTAAGGATCTGTTCCGTTAGTCCTGTGTTCCTGGCTCTCTGGCTAAAGACCTGTACTCCTGGTTATCTGCACAAGCTCCGTGGAACTTCAAGGCCCAGCAATACCTGCAAACAGGCTTCACACTCATCACCACCTTGTGTGCTTCAGCCTGCAGTTGAGACTGACTCCAGGTGTGTCTCATTCCAACACCTGTGATACAGCTTGCTGCTGCCAGTGCTTCAATACCTGCACTGTGAAGTCAGACTCCTGCCTCTGCTACCAGGTTTGCCATTTTTACACCTTGCTGCCTAAGTTCCCTGTTTTATTTTCTGCACTGGTTTCCAAACCAGAACCATTTACAAGCACCCGTTCTTCTGTTTATGACATTTCCGGTTATTATTTCTTCAAATCATCTGTCATCCAGTTGCCATAAGACTTTCAGCTATTACGCTGTATGATTGACATTTTTACATCTGTGATTATTATTTCTGCTGCCATTTCTGTTGATTTCATCTGCCAATAAATATCATTGCGCCATGCGCAGAAACATCATCCAGCCTCCTCGTTTTCTCCCTTCTACCTCCACTGACCCACTAGCGCCCCCTCTGGGGACACAGACAAGACCAGACCTGACAGTAAGTCCAGGATCGATGGACTCAGATGGTGGACGGAGTGTGGGGTCAGAGGCCTTGCAAAACCTGGTCTCCCGTCTGGATGGTCAAGAGGCTGCGCAGCAGCAGATGTTTCAATTTCTGCAAGGGATGTCCTCCCGGATAGATACACTACAGCAATCCCTGCCTAGTGTACTCACTCCTATTGTTCCTGTTACTCCAGCACCTGCCAGTGCTGTGAGTTCCTCTATGCCGACTGCATCAGCTCCAGTGTCACGTCTGCACCTGCCCGTGCCGAGCAAGTATGATGGCAGTCCAAAGTTATGTCGCGGGTTTCTCAACCAATGTGAAATCCAGTTTGAGTTGTTGCCACATAATTTCCCCACGCCAAGATCCAAGGTTGCCTACATCATCTCCTTACTTTCTGGATCTGCTCTGAACTGGGCGTCTCCTCTGTGGGAACGTGCTGACCCTCTGATTAACAACTACACAGACTTTGTGTCAACTTTCAGACGGATCTTTGACGAGCCTGGTCGTGCAACATCAGCTTCCGCTGACCTGATCCAACTCTGCCAAGGTACCCGTAGTATGGGACAATATGTTATTCAGTTCCAGACGTTGGCTGCAGAGGTTCAGTGGGATAATCAGGCCCTGGTAGCAGCCTTCTGGCATGGACTTTCTGACCGGATCAAGGATGAACTGGCGACCCGCGACCTTCCTGTTCAATTATCTGACCTGATCTCCTTGTGCATTAAGTTGGACTCTCGCATCCGCGAACGCAATAATGAACGCGCCCGGAGTGAGCCACGCAGATCAAGGATAATACCTTCTGTACAGTTCCAGTCTCCCTCTTCTGACGAGCCTATGCAGATAAATAGGTCCCGCCTAACTCCTGAAGAGCGGGCAAGAAGAATACGTGAGAGACTCTGTCTGTACTGTGCGGCTGCGGGCCACCAGATTAACTCCTGCACAGTGCGTTCGGGAAACGCCAGATCCTGACTTGCAAAGGAGGAGTCAAGTTGGGATCTTTTTGTCAAGCTCCTTCTAATCCAGACCTTATCCTTCCAGTGACGTTAGAGACTTCAGTTGGGCTCCAGTCCGCATCAGCATTGGTGGACTGTGGAGCTGCAGGAAATTTCATCACCCAAGCTGCGGTAAATAAATTCTGCTTATCCACTTGTGAACTTTCCTGTCCAGTTTATATTACCGCTGTGGATGGAAGCCGAATCTCCAAGGGGAATATTTCCCATCAAACTGCCCCAGTGGTCCTGGGAGTTGGATTCCTACACTCTGAACTGATTAAGTTCTTGGTCATCCCTCAAGCCACCCAGGAGATCGTCTTGGGCATGCCCTGGCTCCAGCTACATAATCCACAGTTTAACTGGTCAACGTTGCAGCTTACCTCTTGGGGTTCACAGTGTCATCAATCCTGTTTAGCCCAAGTGTGTCCCATAAAGTCTACCGAAGTAAAGACACAGTCAAGTCTCCCAGCAGCCTATCAAGATTTCTCAGACGTCTTCTGTGAAAAGGCCGCTGATGTCCTGCCGCCCCATAGGGAATGGGATTGTCCCATCGATCTCCTTCCTGGCAAGAAGCCACCTAGGGGGCGCACCTACCCGTTGTCTGTTCCTGAAACTGAGGCGATGAGCGTTTACATCAGAGAGAATCTTCAGAAGGGATTCATCCGTCCGTCATCATCACCCGCTGGCGCAGGTTTCTTCTTTGTTAAAAAGAAGGATGGAGGACTGCGTCCATGCATTGACTACCGGGGTCTCAATGACATTACCATCAAAAATAGTTATCCATTACCACTCATTACCGAATTATTTGACAGAGTCAAAGGAGCCCGCATCTTCACCAAGTTAGATCTCCGCGGTGCCTACAATCTCATCAGAATCCGGAGTGGTGACGAGTGGAAAACAGCTTTTAACACTCGAGATGGCCATTATGAATACCTAGTAATGCCATTTGGATTGAGTAATGCTCCAGCAGTGTTCCAACACTTTGTGAACGAAATTTTTCGTGATGTCCTGTATAAGTACCTCGTTGTTTACTTGGATGATATCCTCATCTTCTCTCAAGATCTTCCATCTCATCGTCTACAAGTCCGAGAAGTTCTCCGACGTCTTCGTGAGAACCGTCTTTACGGAAAACTATCTAAATGCACCTTTGAAGTACCCTCTATACCCTTCCTGGGTTATATAATTTCCGGATCGGATCTTCAGATGGACCCGACAAAATTGGAAGCTATTGCCAATTGGTCCATTCCAAATTCTCTCAAGTCTATCCAGCGGTTCCTGGGTTTTGCCAACTACTATAGGAAATTTATTCGGGGATTCTCCACTCTCATCGCTCCTATTACCAACCTGACTCGGAAAGGGGCAAACCATTCCAACTGGACAGAAGAAGCCTTAGCAGCCTTCCAGAAGATCAAGCTGGCCTTTATGTCTGCCCCAGTTCTGTCTCAGCCAGATGTTAACAAACCGTTCGAATTGGAGGTGGACGCCTCTACAGTTGGGGTTGGAGCTGTTCTCTCCCAGAAGGGAACCGATGGGAAAGTCCACCCTTGTGGGTTTTATTCTCGCAAATTCCTTCCTGCAGAAGCTAACTACTCCGTTGGAGACCAAGAACTACTGGCGATCAAGCTGGCTCTCGAGGAATGGAGATACCTCCTAGAAGGGGCCAAACATCCGTTTAATATCTACACGGATCATAAAAACCTGCTATACTTAAAGGCAGCTCAGTGCCTTAATCCTCGCCAGTCCAGGTGGGCTATGTTTTTCTCACGTTTTAATTTTAAGCTTCATTTCCGCCCAGGTTCGCAGAATGTTAAAGCTGACGCTCTATCCCGATCCATGGAATCCGAAGAGGAAACACCTGACTCAGTGCCTCATTCCATCCTGAGTCCAGTGGTATTCGCTGCATCCCAAGTCTCCCCGGCTCCTCCTCCTGGTAAGACTTTTGTTTCCCCAGAGCTCCGTCCCAAGTTGCTATCTTGGGCTCATCAATCCAAGTTCACCGGTCATCCTGGTGTTCTGAAGACCTTCAAGTTTCTCTCTGAGACGTACTGGTGGCCAAAGATGAAGGCTGACATCAAGGATTTCGTGGCATCCTGTCCTAAGTGTGTGCAGCATAAGACTCCTCGTCAGTCTCCAGCAGGTCAGTTACAACCATTGTCTGTTCCTAGTCGTCCCTGGTCACACCTGTCCATGGATTTTATCACCGACCTTCCTCCTTCCCAAGGATATAATACCATCTGGGTTGTAGTGGACAGATTTACCAAGATGGCTAATTTTGTCCCTCTCCAGGGTCTCCCGTCTGCCCCGAAACTTGCCCAAATCTTCCTACGGGAGATTTTCCGCTTACATGGTCTACCCTCAGAAATAATATCTGATCGGGGGGTACAGTTTGTAGCGAGGTTTTGGAGGGCCCTCTGTGCTGCCATGCAGGTCAAACTGAAGTTTTCGTCATCATACCATCCTCAGACGAATGGGCAGACAGAGAGAGTTAATCAAGAACTAGAGACGTTTTTAAGATTATATGTTTCATCTTCCCAGGATGACTGGTTCGATCTGCTCCCATGGGCCGAGTTTGCCCACAACTTCCGATACCATACTGCTACTGAAACAACACCATTCTTTGCAGTATATGGGCAACATCCCCGTGTTCCTGACTTCCAAGAACTCCCTCATATGGATGTTCCTGCTGCCACTACTGCTCTGTCTCAGTTTTCATCAATTTGGAAAAAGATTCATGTGTCTCTCAAAAAGGCCTCCAGCCGGTACAAATTCTTTGCTGACCGCAAGAGACGTGCGGTTCCTCACCTGAAACCTGGGGACAAGGTTTGGCTATCAACCCGTAACCTCCGTCTTAGGGTTCCGTCCATGAAGTTTGCACCCCGTTTCATTGGTCCTTTCCCTGTTGAAAGAGTCATCAACCCTGTGGCCTACAAACTGAAGTTACCACCTTCTCTTCGTATACCTAACGCTTTTCATGTTTCTCTCCTTAGACCTCTAGTCCTGAACCGTTTTCAGAGTTCTCTTCCAGTTGGCCCCAAAATTCGAACTCAGCGGGGCGTGGAATTCGAGATCGGCAAAATCCTGGACTCTCGTTGCCGGTATGGACGTCTCCAGTACCTGGTCGATTGGTCCGGTTATGGCCCAGAGGAGAGGAGTTGGGTAAACTCATCTGATGTCCATGCTCCAAGGTTGGTCCGTGTCTTCCACAGCACTCATCCATCCAAGCCACGTGGGTGTTCGGTGTCCACCCTTAAAGGGGGGGGTACTGTCAGGAATCGACTCACCAAGCCGACATCCGTCCGCCGCTTCGGACTCCTTCCTGGCTCCCTGCGGTCACCTGTCATCTGTGTCTCTGCCATGGGACGCCATCACGGGCCTGGGAACACTCCTGTGACAGCGGGCGTGTAGCGCGCCGCGTTCCCGCTAGGCCGCGGCATGGGCGCCGCCATGACAGTCTACAAACAGCCAGCATACAGCGGCCAATCCGGTGCTTGGCCGCACCCACTTTCCTTCACTCACCCAATCCCTGTGCACCAAGGGGTATATAAGAGACTGCAGGATCAGTCTGCAGGCATCCTGGACTTTGTGTCACTCCTGCGACCCATGTGTAAGGATCTGTTCCGTTAGTCCTGTGTTCCTGGCTCTCTGGCTAAAGACCTGTACTCCTGGTTATCTGCACAAGCTCCGTGGAACTTCAAGGCCCAGCAATACCTGCAAACAGGCTTCACACTCATCACCACCTTGTGTGCTTCAGCCTGCAGTTGAGACTGACTCCAGGTGTGTCTCATTCCAACACCTGTGATACAGCTTGCTGCTGCCAGTGCTTCAATACCTGCACTGTGAAGTCAGACTCCTGCCTCTGCTACCAGGTTTGCCATTTTTACACCTTGCTGCCTAAGTTCCCTGTTTTATTTTCTGCACTGGTTTCCAAACCAGAACCATTTACAAGCACCCGTTCTTCTGTTTATGACATTTCCGGTTATTATTTCTTCAAATCATCTGTCATCCAGTTGCCATAAGACTTTCAGCTATTACGCTGTATGATTGACATTTTTACATCTGTGATTATTATTTCTGCTGCCATTTCTGTTGATTTCATCTGCCAATAAATATCATTGCGCCATGCGCAGAAACATCATCCAGCCTCCTCGTTTTCTCCCTTCTACCTCCACTGACCCACTAGCGCCCCCTCTGGGGACACAGACAAGACCAGACCTGACACTCCCACTGCTGTGTAAATGTATTTAAAAGTAGTCTCAGGACTTCCGGTTCCGGGACCCATGGAGTGAGTCTCTCAGCGCCGGAGCTCCGACCTACCGCCCGCCACATTGAACCTTTTCAAGGCTGCTACAGCCTCCACACCGCCCGGATTACCCCTGGTGAGACCCGTGATCACGATGGATCGTTTCGTGACACCCGTAACCGCGGCTACACAGGCCCCCGCTGTGTATCCACGAGGCTGGAGAAGCGCCGCGCGGGAAGCAATATGGTGCCTGACGCCGGACCTGAAGTCACCTCTCCTGCCTCTAAGAAAGCCGCGGCGGAGGGGACTGAATATGCAGGCTCACAGGTATGCAGAGATCCGGAGGCTCCGGTAACATATGGAGACGTTGTGGCAGCAATAAAAGCCACTATGGCCCCCCTGCTTTCACAGGCTGTCAGTGATATAACAACACAGCTGCAGCATTTACAGCAGAGGGTCACACACACTGAATCTCAACTACATGCTGCAACACATGACATAGAAGGGCTGCACCACTCAGTGAAATCTCTAACTACAGAGAACTATCAGATATGGAATAAATTAGATGATATGGAAAATCGCGCAAGAAGAAATAATATCAGAATTGTGGGACTGCCGGAATCACTTAAAGGCACGGCACTGGCTCATTTTGCCCGAGTCACCCTTCCCGCAATTTTGAATATAGAACGGGAATGCAACGATTTAGTAATTGAAAGAATTCACCGTGTGGGTCCGATGCCCACCCCCAATAAACCGCGCCCACGTGTAACTCTGTTCCGCTGCCTGAATTACCTTCATAAAGTAGCATTCTGGTCCGCGTCTCGCAAAATGAGGGATATCCAGTGGGAGGGTAACAAGCTCTTTATATTCCAGGACTATTCAGTGGAACTGACCCGGGCCCG
The DNA here is from genome assembly GCF_028390025.1 of Pseudophryne corroboree. Lineage (NCBI taxonomy): Eukaryota > Metazoa > Chordata > Amphibia > Anura > Myobatrachidae > Pseudophryne > Pseudophryne corroboree. Next base: position 180,120 of record NW_026967580.1, on the reverse strand, counting down.
CAAAGCTTTTTCCCCTATTTGCACTCAACTTGTCTCAGAGGGCCGCAAGTTTGGCCTGTTATATCCCGCTCGCCTGCGCATTTACGAAGGTACCTCCCACAAAGATTTCTTGACACCTGCTGACGCAGCGGCCTACCTCCATAATTTATCCAGAGAAGACAGCGCGGACATTTCTGATCTTCCTTCAGCGACAAATTGAACATTTCCTGCTGAATGTTCACCTGCAGTTTAGTAGCTCATTACGCATAGACTGCCTTGATCTATTTTGTTAGAGCAACAAGGACTCACAGGCACTATGGTAGCTATCGCTACCCCACAATTACTTTATCTGCTCTTAGATGTTGTTTTGACCGATTCCTTGCTTTTTTCTTTTCTTTTGAAATGTTCTAACCTAAGTGCATAATTTACAGATACAAATTGAAAAAACGCTATGATGCTCGGGACATATCCCATTATGCTGCATTTTCATGTTATACAGCCGTCTCCACTACATTAGCCACAGGTTGTATACTACATACCGCTCACTGCATATTGTATATATTATATTATAATATTATATTGCTTCTTGGAGCATTTGGTTATATAGCTCAGTTACTAGGGGTATCGGGGTGGGATTTGTTTATGTATAACGCGGTGGGGAGGGGCTCCTCCTTTCCTGCTGGTACACACCGCTTAATGCCGGGGTGCGAGATTGCCACCACTGGCAGTCGCCCATGCTCGTTGACCGGAGGTCACTGGTCACAGAAATATTGGCTATTTATCAAAGTATCCTCTTTTCAATTGTATGACCTGTTATATAATACTACTTTCTATTTCTATCTCCTCTTTTCCCCACCTGTTTTGTCTCTTCCCTCCCCCCCCCTTCCCACCCCCCGTCCTCAGGCATGATGATGCTCATGCCCCTTATGTGAATGGTTTACTGATCCTCTGTTTTACCCTTTCCTCTGAATTATGCCTAACCTGATAGTGGGATCTTGGAATGTCGGGGGCTTTAACTCCCCAGCAAAGACACAGAAAATACTCCTATATTTAGGTAAACAGCACATAGACATGGCATTCCTACAAGAAACGCACCTAACTCCAGAGGAAACGGCAAAATTGAATGCCCTGAACTGGCGGGTCTTAGGTTTCAGCTCTTACAATTCCAAAGCCAGAGGGGTTGTCATATTGGCGAAACGTTCTGTGACCACTGAAATCCTGACCACAGTCACTGATCCTGAAGGTCGTTATGTGATAATGTCTGTTAAAATTAATGGTAGAGTCTACACACTATGCAACGTATATGCACCCAACATTTATTCCAAAAATTTCTTTCAGTCTTTACTCGCCAAACTAACCCCCCTTCTCACAGACCCCTTAATACTCTGTGGCGATTTGAACCTTATCTCTTCCCCCTATTTGGACCGATCCCACACACCAACAAAACCTCTTTCACTCCCCAAACTCGGGGTCCCTCTATTAGCCGACAGTCTACAGACGGTAGATATCTGGAGAGCTTTACATCCCACAGAGAAGGAATACACATGTCTCTCAGCGGCCCATCACACGCTATCTAGGATAGACTATATTTTAATGTCCCATTCTCTACTACCGAACGTATCAGATTCACAAATCGAGACAATCTCCTTATCGGACCATGCCCTAGTCACTGCAACGCTCCACTTCCCAGACATACCGCACTCTCCCAGATTGTGGAGATTCCCTTCCTATCTCGCTCACTCCCTGAAATTTCAGCAAAGGTTGGAATCCTCTTAGGAGGCCTTTAAAACTAACAACGCTTCACATTTAGAGGAAAATCCAATTCTATTCTGGATGACTGCAAAATCAGTTCTCCGGGGAGACATTATATCCTATGTCTCAGCTACTAATAAAAAATATGCCTCTCAATATTTGGAGTTCCAGAGACCCTTGTCGACAGCCTATCAGCAATACAAATCCTTTCCGACTCCTCAAAATCGCCTTATATACATCGAAGCCAAAGCCCACTTTGATGAATTCATGTCCTCCATGGGTAATAGGTATTCATTCTCGGTGAACTATCGGTACTACAAATTTGGTAATAAAACGGGCAAATTGCTGACGACACTCCTCATGGGCTCCCGCCCTCCCATGGTCACTCTTCCTTTGCATACCCCTGCTTGCACATTAACTACTAATAATCAGGAGATTTCTGATGTTATGAAAACATTTTACGAGGACCTATATTCCTCTTCCTAAACTCCACCCCTTCTACTCCTCCCACCCAGTCACCATGGCCCAAGAACTTTTGGGATAACCTTTCTACTCCTCAGCTTCAGGCTTCCATGACATCACCATTGCTGGCGCCCATCTCATTGGAAGAAGTCCGGAGTGTCATTGGACAGTTTGGCAGAGATAAAGCACCGGGCCCTGATGGCTTTAGTGCCGACTTTTATAAAATTCTTTTACCCCGAATAGGGGACACACTGGTGTCCGTCCTCAATGTGATTCTGTCTTCTGACACTCTTCCTAAACACTTTAACACCGCCATCCTCAAAGTCCTCCCTAAACCTGGTAGAGACTTATCCCAACCAGGGTCATATCGCCCAATTTCACTCTTAAATCTTGATTACAAACTAACTAAAATCTTAGCTAACCGGATTAAATTATTACTCCCTCATATCATACATAAAGATCAAACTGGGTTTATTTGGGGCAGACACTCAGAGATTAATGTAAGGAGAGTTCTTTCTGCCATTTATGTCTCCTCCTCCTCTTCAAATACCCCTTCCTCCCTTCCAGTTATTCTATCACTCGACGCAGAAAAAGCGTTTGATATGGTGAACTGGGATCATCTTTTTTCCACACTCCTACAATTTGGCTTCCCAGTAGATTTTGTAAATCTTCTAAAACTTCTCTACACGGCCCCACAAACACAGATATCCTGCAATGGAGTCCTCTCTTCTCCCTTTGAGATTCAGAGAGGAACCAGGCAGGGGTGCCCACTGTCACCCTTACTGTTTGCAGTAGCATTGGAACCCCTGGCGATTGCCCTACGCCAATCGAGTGTAATTAAAGGAATTCAAATAGGAGATATTGACCTTCGCCTTGCCCTCTTTGCCGATGATATGCTACTATTTGTTTCGGATCCATCGACCTCTATCCCAGAGATCCTTGGAATGATACAGGCATTCGGAGTTAGGGCGGGGTATAGGGTCAATGTGGCCAAATCAGAACTTTTACCATTAGGTCCCTCCTCACGTACTATTTCCACACTACTCCCAGACCTCTCATTCAAAATAGCCCCCACTAAGATCACATACCTAGGGATTCAAATCCCAGCAAACCTTTCCAGGCTTTATGAAGAAAATGTTACCCCTGTTCTCGCACGTATTACCGCACTACTGGATGGTTGGAAATTGTTACCTCTATCCTTGATAGGGAGAATAGCTGTGTTACAAAGTATTATTTTCCCAAAGATATTTTACCTCATGCAGATGCTCCCAGTCCGCCTTACTAAACATGATATTCAATATCTACGGAAAATTATGTCAAGGTTTTTATGGAAAGGCAAGAAGGCGTTCATTGCTTTGGATAAACTGATGGCACCTAAGTCCGCAGGCGGATTTGGTGTTCCAGATTACGCATCCTACTCAATGGCATCCCTATTCAGATGTGCTGCTGACTGGCTGTTTGACAGGGAACTCTACACAGACTCCGCTCTAGATGAGGCACTATTCACTCCATACTCCCCGGGAGCACTACTCTTATCTAAACCCTCACTGATCCCGACCCACATCCTAACTAACCCCCTATTTAGGGATATATATTATAACTGGCGCTCCTTACACAAGAAATTTAAATGTAATCCTGAGGAATCTATATGCATCCCGCTATTGGGTAATCCAGCTTTCCCCCCGTCCCTCATTAACTCAAATTACCGACTCTGGAAAGAGAAAGGACTCTCAAACTCTTCCAAAGTATTTGACCCGGGAAGCTCCATGTACTCCTTCTCATCGCTCCAAGAGAAATATAACCTACCCCACACTCATTTTTTCATGTATCTACAGACGCGACACTATCTAGGCTTAGCTACCCACAGGAGTACTACCTCACAAGAAACTCCCTTATCTACTAACCCACTACAGCTTTCGCTTAAAACACATAGAATAGGCCCGACACGCATTAGACAAATATATTCTATTCTGACATCTAACACGACTGTAGATGGGAAAGACTACTTCACCAATGGAGTAAAGATATACCTACTCTGACTGCCCATCACCAACTCAGTGATCATTATGTTTCTAGCTTGAAAGCCCTGGCCTCACCTTACTTACAGGAGGTCCACCTCCGTACATTACAGAGAGCCTATATTTCCCCGAGCCAACATGCTAAGTTTCACCCCACGGAAACTGGGGAATGTCCCAAATGTCATATACGTACGGCCTCCTTCTATCATATGTTCTGGGAATGTGGTCGGATTAAACGTTTTTGGAACAAACTTCTGGCTTACATTAATAAGCTTTTGAATATACATGTAACAGCAACGCCCCTATCTTGTTTGTGTGTAAATTTCTCCGAATGGCATTTAGGACCTGAGAAACGGCGAACTATACCATTTCTTACAATTTTGGTAACAGTCTCAAAGAAAATTATTTTATCACACTGGTTATCATCCTCTCCCCCTACACTTGGGGAAGTTCATGGTAAACTTCTACAAATACTATACTATGATAGGAAATCGGTCCAAGCCAATATAGAGGTGGGGGTGAAAACTTTTTACAAAAAGTGGGGTCTTTATATAGAGTCACGAGATCAGTCCACACAAGCCCAGATATTTAAAGTCTTTGAACAAACAATGGTTTCTCCATAGGAAACTATTAGAAGAATCTATCTCATAACTATTCATACCGTTTAGGCTACTCAGTCCTAGGGTTGACCTCCTCCAGACCCAGCCAGGAGATTGATATATTCACTGCTATTTTTCCTCAATTCAATTGTCAGGAGCATCTTTCCCTCCTTCCCCATTTACCCTAATGTATTTCCCTACCCCATCTTCTTTCTTCTCTCTCTGTACTTTTTTCTCATCTTCATGTGAAAACAAATTGATTTTTGAATTATGTTTTAATGGTTAGCTTTAAGGAACATCTTCCTGTGGGTTTTATGGTACAAATAGTGCATACCTGAAACACGGGAACATATGCCTTTTTCACTACTATTATTCCCATGCTCAGATAAGATTGTATGTTTTCTTTCCGATACAGTTTGATGTACCTACCTACATGATATAATTGTTTACTTCATCAAATGTTACCGATTTGTTCCTGTTTGACCTTATATTCTATGAAAATCAAAATAAACAGATTTAAAAAAAAAAAAAAGTAGTCTCAATGTTATAATCAGCAGAGTCTTTAAGGAAATAGCTCCAGGCACTGGCAGCAAGAAGTTTTCGTGACAGCCAGGACATTGAAGTATCCACTGCAGGTGGATTTACCCACACCTTCCCATCCTCAGGGGGGAAAGGAAAGGATGACAGCAACCTCATAGGGATCTGAAATTTGTTGTCAGGATTAACCCACAATACTCTAAAGAGTGTGTTTCATTTCTTTGAGATAGGGAAGTAGCAGTAGCTTCTGATTTACAATTAAACATATTTTTTTGAACTGTGTCTGTCTCCTTATCAGGGATATTCATTACATCTCAAATAGAGTAGATAAGAGCTTCCACTCCCTGAGACATTAGCGTGCCCCTTTTTACATTCACCTCCCCCTTTTCCAGATCTGGCATCTTGACATCACAGACAGACAGACTGGATAACTTGTGGTAGTGTTCCTTTTTTGAAAATAAGTATTGGGGGCTGAGAGGATGGTCTGTGTTCTGAATTCTTGATCATAAAATCAGCCATAGACTTCTTTTAATATCTGGCCTCTCCTGCTTGGCAGTATACAGTACAGATGAGATGTCTGTAATCATTCCTTTTATTGAGTCCAGCCACGCTGGCTCCTGAGTGCTGCTTCCTTGTGCTGCACTGTGCACACAACAGAGATCCCCCGGGGAAGGGGAAAACCTTGTGCTGCAGGACTGGCATATGACCTTATTACCTGACATACTGTACAGCATAATACACACATAGGAACAGGTTACATAACACAGTAACCCAGATAGCCTGCTAGGAATGAGAGAGAGGGAGAAACCAGCACAGTCTTGCCGCTACAGCCAAAGCAGTGCTGTGCCGGGCAGTAACTAGGAACCTCAGATAAAGGACCTAGATTATTATATACACATACAGTATATCGCTCCACCCTACCACAAACCCCCTTGTACCTTGGGTAGGAAATAGCGCACTGATCCGCTGGTCCCGCTCTTCAGGAAGCCCCGCCCCCTTAATGGCGTGCAGTGTTCCCGCAATAGTTTATACTGGCAAGGTAATATTTGCAAAGAAAATGGGATTAAAACCCCTTTTCAGCATCAGTGCCAGTGTGGGCTTGCATAGAGGGACAACAGCAGCACTTAAGCCGTGTGCCCGCTGCCCTAATGCCGCCATCTGTACCGGGGACCCCGGTTTAGTACTCACCACTATATTAGGGGTGGTGGCATGCTGTGAGGAAGAGCTCACGACGCAGGCAGACTGGTGCCAACCCGTCCTGCCTGAAAGTAACGAATTAAAATAAATTTTGAAGAAAACTCTCTGGAGCTCCAGAGAATGCACCCGGCTCCTTGGGCACATTTCTGTAAACTGAGTCTGGTAGGAGGGGCATAGAGGGGAGGAGCCAGCACACTCTGAAGAAGTTTTAAAGTGCCAGGCTCCAATGGACCCCATCTATACCCCATAGTACTAAGACAATACCAGTATCTCCTAGGATGTTAGAGAAAATAGGATTTTACATACCTACCGGTAAATCCTTTTCTTGTAGTCTGCAGAGGATGCTGGGGTCCATAATAGTACCATGGGGTAAAGACGAGTTCACCAGGAGCCATTGGCACTTTAAGAGTTTGAGAGTGTGGGCTCCCTCTATGCCCCTCCTACCAGATTCAGTCTAGAAACTGTGCCCGAGGAGACGGACATCTTCGAGAGAAGGAAATACACAGATAGTTGCAAGATTCATACCAGCTCACACAACAATGCAAATCCGGCAACAGGCCGGAAAACTCACCAACAGCTGAAACAATACTGAAACAGTAAAGAATGCAGAACTTACCTAGGAACCAGGCAGTACTGAACTAAACCACTGCAGGATAAAGACGCGCTGGGCTACGAGAAAAGGATTTACCGGTAGGTATATAAAATCCTATTTTCTCATACGTCCTAGAGGATGCTGGTGTCCATATTATGGTACCAAAGAACCCAGAATGGGCAGGAGAGCATGCAGGCTTCTGCAGAACTGCTTGACCAAACTTGAGGTCATCAGAGGCCAAGGTATCGAACTTGCAAAACGTGTTCAATCCAGACCAAGTAGCCGCTCGGCAAAGTTGCAAAGCTGAGACACCCTGGGCAACCGCCCAGGAAGAACCCACTTTACGAGTAGAGTGGGCCTTAACAGATTTTGGACACGGCAATACTGCCGTAGAATATGCATGCTGGATGGTGAACATGATCCAGCGAGAAATCGTCTGCTTAGAAGCAGGACATCCAATTTTCTTTGGATCATACAGGACAGAGAGTCCGACTTTCTGTGATGAGCAGTCTTCTTCACATTGATCTTCAAAGCACTCACAACATCCAAAGCCTTTGAAGCAATTGAGGAGACAGTAGCCATTGGCACCACTATAGGTTGGTTGATATGAAAAGCTGACACAACCTTAGGAAGGAACTGTTGATGTGTCCTGAGTTCCACCCTATCCTCATGTAAGACCAAATAGGGACTTTAACAGTACAAGGCTCCCAATTCTGACACACGTCACGCGGAAGCTAAGGCCAACAAAGTGACAGCCTTCCATGTGAGAAACTTGACCTCAACTTCCTGTAGAGGCTCAAACCAATCTGATTGCAGGAAATGCAACACCACATCCAAATCCCAGGGTGCCGTCGGTGCCACAAAGGGAGGCTGGATATGCATAACCCCTTTCAAAAATGTCTGAACCTCAGGGAGGGCAGCCAGTTGTTTCTAGAAGAAAATGGATAAAGCCGAAATCTGAACCTTGAGGGATCCCAATCTCAGGCCCATATACACACCTGCTTGCAGGAATAGGAGAAAACGTCCCAGTTGAAACTCCACCACAGGAAGCTTCTTGGATTCACACCAAGACACATTTGTTCCAAATGCGATGGTAATGTTTAGACATTACCCCCTTCCTAGCCTGTATTAGAGTAGGAATAACAGTGCTAGGAATACCCTTCCGAGCTAAGATCTGGCGTTCAACCGACATGCCGTCAAACGTAGCTGTGGTAAGTCCTGATAAGTGAACGGTCCCTGTATTAGAAGATCCTCCCGAAGAGGCAGAGGCCTTCGATCTTCCAGTAGTAGAACCAGCAGGTCTGCGTACCAAGCCCTCCTTGGCCAATCCGGAGCAATGAGGATTGCCAGAACCTTTTTTCTTTTTACGAGCTGTAGAACTCTTGAAATGAGAGGAAGTGGTGGGAACACATACACTGACGGAAACACCCACAGTGTCACCAGTGCGTCCACCGCCACTGCTTGTCGGTCTCTCGACCTGGAATAGTACCTCTGCAGCTTCTTGTTGAGGTGGGAGGCCACCATGTCTATGTGAGGAACCCCCCACCAACCGGTTACCTCGTCAAACACCTCCGAGTCGAGGCCCCACGCTCCTGGATGGAGATTGTGTCTGCTAAGGAAGTCTGCTTTCCAGTTGTCCACTCCCGGAATTAAGATTGCTGACATCGCTACCGCGTGTCCTTCTGCCCAGAGGAGGATTCTTGTCACCTCTGACATTGCAGCCCTGCTCTTCGTTCCGCCTTGTAGGTTTATGTAGGCCACTGTGGTCACGTTGTCCGAATGCACCTGAACAGCCCGATCCTGTAGAAGGTGTGCTTGAAGAAGGCGGTTGTACACGGCTCTTAGCTCCAGAATATTTATTGGAAGAAGGGATTCCTGACTTGACCACATTCCTTGGAAGGTTATCCCTTGAGTGACTGCTCCCCAACCTCTGAGACTTGCATCCGTGGTCAGAAGGATCCAGTCCTGAACCCCGTACCTTCGGCCCCCCAGAAGGTGAGGCAGTTGCAGCCACCAGAGGAGCAAACTCCTTGCTTTTGGTGACAGACGTATCCTCTGGTGCATGTGTAGGTGAGATCCCGACCACTGGTCCAGGAGATCCAGTTGAAAGGACTGAGCATGAAACCTTCTGTACTGCAAAGCCTCGTATGAGGCAACCATCTTCCCCAGAAGGCGGATGCACTGATGAACTGATACCCGGGTAGGCTTCAAGACATCCCGGATCACTGTTTGTATCACCCACGCTATCTCCGCCGGGAGAAACACCATCTGCACCTCCGTGTCGAGGATCATCCCCAGGAAAGACAGCCTGCTTGACGGCTCCAGATGAGACTTGGGAAGGTTGAGGATCCAACCGTGCTCCCTGAGCAGATGCGTCGTGAGAGCAATGGACCGTAACAACTTCTCCCTGGATGACGCCTTGATCAGCAGATCGTCCAGATATGGAATTTTGTTCACACCTGCTTGCGAAGGAGAACCATCATCTCTGCCATCACCTTGGTGAAGACCCTCGGTGCTGAGGAGAGACCGAATGGTAGTGCTTGAAACTGATAGTGATCGTCTAACAGTGCAAACCTGAGATAAGCCTGATGCGGCGACCAACTCGGAATGTGGAGGTACGCATCCTTGATGTCCAGGGACACCAGGAACTCGCCCTCCACCAGACCGCAGATCACTTCTCTCAGAGGCTCCATTTTGAACTTGAACTCCTTTAGATAAGGGTTCAACAACTTCAAGTTCAAGATTGGCCTGACCGAACCATCCGGCTTCGGTACCATAAAAAGGTTTGAATAGTAACCCTTGTTCAGCTGATGAGGCGGAACTCGAACAATGACTTCTGACACACCAATTTTTTTATGGTGTGCAGAAGGATTTCCCTGTCTGCCAGCAAAGCCAGCAAGCCTGGCTTGAAGAATCGGTGAGGTGGAAGAGTTTGAAACTCCACCCTGTACCCCCGGGACACAATATCCTGCACCCAGGGATCCAGGCTGGACGACACCCAGACGTGGCTGAAATGTCGGAGTCTTGCTCCCACCTGACTGACCTCCAGGCTGGGCAGTCCACCGTCATGCTGTAGACTCTGAGGCACCAGAAGCAGGCTTCCTGTCCTGGGAACCTGCGGGTGCAGATTTCTTGGATTCGGCTCGACCACCTCTGAAGAAGGTGTGAGCGAGTTTGTTCTTTCTAGTCCAAGCGGGCCGAAAGGCCTGTGACGTGTTGGGAGTAAAAGGTTTCTTCATAGCCGGTGCAGCTGAGGGAAGAAAAGGAGACTTACCCTCAGTAGCCGTGGCAATTCACACATCCAGCGCCTCCCCAAAAAGAGCCTGACCTGTATAGGGTAGGTTCTCCACACTTTTCCTGGATTCCGCGTCCGCAGACCATTGGTGCAGCCAGAGACCGCTGTGAGCCGAGACAGACATGGCGGAGATCCCCACAGCCATGGAACCCAGATCCTTCATACATTAGATTCTACCAGGAACCCTGCAGAATCCTGTATGTTACGTAAAAACAAATCAACGTCACCTTTATCCATTACAGTCAAGTCCTCCTGCAGAGAGAGTGATCACTTCGCTCTTGCTTTTGAAAGCCATGCACAGGCGTAAATATATTTGAGCGTAGCATCAACCCTGCGATCTGCCGTGTCTTTCAACGCGGTGGATCCCGGGATCGGTAAGACCACCTGCTTCGACAGTCTGGAGACAGACGCGTCAACTACAGGCGGGGTCTCCCATTTTTTTCTATCTTCCACAGGAAAGGGAAAAGCTACCAGAACCCTTTTAGGAATCTGGATTTTTTTCTCTGGGTTTTCCCAGGATTTTTAAAATATAGCATTTAATTCCTTAGATGCAGGTGAGCGGGGCTTTCTTACTATCCGTGAAAAAAGCCTCCTAAACCTGCTCAGGAGGTTGTGTCAGTAATGTTCAACACATCCCACATGGCCTCAGTTATCAACTGCACCCCCTTAGCAAGTGATGCCGTCCCCCTCAACACATCCCCATCACCGTCTGCTGTGTCAGAATCGGTATCCGTGTCATCCTGCGTAATGTGGGCAAGATCACGTGTGTGAGAATGTACCGCAGGGGACCCCGAGGGAACAGGACCGGGACATACAGCCATAGAGGACTGTAAAGCCTGAGTGGCAGTATCAGTCCTAGCAACCCTTTCAGAAATCTGAGAAAAAGTCCCCCTAAGAGAGGCTAACCACTCCGGTTACCTAGCCGGGATCTGCGCTACAACAGTGCAATCCTGATTACATGGGGTGGGATCTTCCTGTGAAGAGATATCCTCTGCAGCATATGAGACAGAGACTCTAGACATGTTTGCTGCTATACCCCACACACAGGTAGGGGCAGACAGAGTCCCCCCCCCCCCCCCCCCCCCCAAGAATGGCAGAGAGACACAGAGATTGGAGCCAACCCACACAGAGCGCTTGCTAGCCAAGGGAGACCCCCTGTCAGCGCTGACTGCTCCTTAATAGGACACACAGTCTTATTACAGCCCCCCCCCTTCTACAACCCCCTGGTACTGTATACAGATAACTGGAGTTGCTGTGGAGGGACCTGTTCTTCCTTCTAGTGCAGTGCAGGCAGGAAAATGGCGCTGGAACGCTGCTGGGTCCGTTCTGAGAAGCTCCACCCCCGTAATGGCGCTGTCTTCCCGCTCTTCATGGATTATACTGGCCTGAGGATGCTGGCTGAGATCCGTGAACCCCGACAGGCTGCTGGACCAGTGGAAGGGTAAGCACTGGCCCAGGGCGCCCCTCACAGCGTCATACCATGTGCCGCTGAGCCTTCCCAGGAGCTCCCTCCCCGCTGCTGCCGTCTTCACACCGGCCCCCCGCTTGTTAGGGGGGTCAGTGACTCACTCACCACTTCTTCAGCTCTGTAAGGGGTCGGCGGCATGCTGCTGGGGCGAGCGGTCCCCTGTGGCAGAGAACAATCAGACCCCCCCCCCGGAGCTCAGTGTCCAGTCAGCGGAGACAGTGGCTCAGACCCCGCAGGGTGGACACTACTCCCCCCCCTTAGTCCCTCGCTGCAGGGAGGCTGTTACCAGCAGCCTCCCTGTAAAAAAATAAACTCTAAATTAAACTTCACTAGAAAAGCTCAGGAGAGCTCCCCTAGCTGTGACCGGCTCCTCCGGGCACATTTTCTAAACTGGGTCTGGTAGGAGGGGCATAGAGGGAGGAGCCAGCCCACACTATTAAACTCTTAAAGTGCCAATGGCTCCTGGTGGACCCATCTATACCCCATAGTACTAATATGGACCCCAGCATCCTCTAGAACGTAAGAGAAAGTGGGACATTCCTGTTGACAGTCCTTCATGACACTTTACCTAAACCAATCCCGGAGGAGTTGTCTTCCGTCTCCAAGTAATATGATAAAGGAGTAAGACTGTTACAGACACTCAGAGTCTGTTTCCTGCTGTAACATGTGACAACTGGGACTAAGTTACTGGGCATGGATCTATTTTTGGTCCAGATTTATTTGTTCTTGTTATGGGTATAAAATGTATATTTTTATTTCCTGTGCTATATAATTGCTATATGGTATATGGTCTGACATTCTTTCCACTGTTACATAATACCTTTCTAGAATGTTTGGGTGTTCAGGTAAAGCATGACTGATTCATGTAACACCCTGTTGCCCTTATACCGGGGTTGGTGGGACCTAAACTGGATAACAGACCAGGCTCTTGGCCTTTACCTCCTTTGGATACATTGGTTACATTGAGATTTGATATTTCTTTGTACAGTTGTGTGACCGGAGAGACTAACCAGCCACACGTGTAATGGCGGCCGCGGCACTGAAGGGGTCAATCCTCAGCTGCCAGGCACCATTTGGACAATAGGCGCTTGGCGTCGCTGTTAAACGTACTTATGGCGCTGGGTGCGGACTGTTTAAAAGTTTGTTTAATGATGTGTTTTAACATGTCATATGTAGTGCTCTGTGCACAATTGTAGGATTGCATGTTTAACTGTATTTATATTCAAGATATGGTCACCTGTATTTTAAAGGGGAAAATGCACTTACTATATCTGCTTTGAATAAGGATCTCCTATCCTCTGGAAATAAGAAGTGACAAGCTAATCGCCTCTGCTAGCAGAGAGGTGTGAATGACAATACCTTTTGATGTGTAAGTTCCTTAGAGAAAGATATTCCTCACGGGGGATCTCTTTATCCCATATATAAAGTCTATGGGCTTGGAACCTGTTTCATCATGTAGCTGATTTAATTGATATACGAACCCTGAATGGCAGATGCAGGAAGAAAGACTGTTTGTTTGTGTTGTAGCCTTTCCTGTTGTAATCCCAAACACTGGGTTTGCCTGGAGATGTGAATGAGACAGAAACATTTGTATTTTGAAGCTACGTGATAAATTTATCAATAGTGAATGTTAAACTGATACCAAACGTTGTCTGTGTGACAGGAAGGAGGATATTGTTTTATTGCACTTATCTCCTTTTGAAATGTCATTTACTTATTGGTATTTTGTAAGATATCCTGATTGGATAGAAAGGGCTCAGGGAGGACATGATCCCCTGTTGTACTGTGTGGAAAATTGACATAAAAAGGAGGCATGTGAGCATGCAGAGTGTATTATACCAACTACTTTCTGCTTTGAACATCTTGCTGTATGCTGTTTCCCCTAGCAATAGGGAAGAGTTCTCTTTAGATCTATTTGTTGGCATTAAAACATCATCTGCCTCAGGCCTATGCAAAACATAGCCCCGTTCTCCGGCTGTCCCGGGAGTACCCCAACGTCTCCAAGTTCCGCCTTCCGCCAGCTACTGGTAGAGGCCTAGTGGGGATTCGTCCATACCACACAGATAAGGCAGCGTGTCGACACATACAGAGCAGAACCGTGCTTCCAAACGCCACGGCAGGTTAGGAGTTTGGTGGTGGCAGCATAAACCCGCCCACAGCGCTGTGGGTGGAGTCAGTAACAGGCAGTTACTGACGGTAAGCGGGAATCCCCTATGTGGCCAGGTCCCGTGTGAACTGAGCATCCATTCTGTGTACTGGGGACGGGACGCGAAAGCGGTGAGGACTTTCGTACAAGACCGTCCGGTCACAAGTTGTTACTATGATGACTAGATTTTGCACTCTCGTATGGCTACTTGGGGTAGTCGGTGAGTTTCCCTTTTAGGCCCGGCCGCCACCTTTTTCTACCTTTCTGTCACGGTTCCCTAGTGACGGAATCTGTAGCTCCTTTACGGACGCTATTTCTGTTTGTCTACCATTTTTGTTCCCTATTTTATTTTTTCTGTGATTTGATAGTTTGAAGTATGCACACGCCCTACAGGCTCTATTGGACTTTACACAGATGATCCTAGATGTTTCATACCATGATCTGATCTCTCTGTATCACGGTGAAGTTTTTAAGTCTTAATGTAAAAGGTTTCAATTCTCCCCGTAAGAGACGTCTTGCAATAACATATTTCACTGACCAGAAGGTGGCGGTGGTAGCCATTCAGGAATCACATGTTCCATTGCACTCTGCCCCTCAGTTTACCAATAACTACCCAACATGCTCTATCTCCTGTGGTGTAGCCATCCTTTCCCATAGATCCTGCCCCTATCACCTGGAAAGCAAGTGGGTGGATTGCAGTGGTAGATTTTGGATTCTAGTTGGGAAAATTCATTATAAATATGTCACCCTCACTTCTCTCTATGCCCCTCATGCCAGACAGCCCCAATTTATTACATTTTTTTTTTTCAAAAGCTACAACTAATTGCACTTCTCCTTATGGGAGATGTTACTCTTCTCCAGACCCTCATCTTGATAGATCCTCCACCACTGATGAACAGACCAGTAATGCCGCCCGTTCCTTAGCTTCCTCATGCTCCCTTTATTAGCTGAATCTGACCTCTATAACACTCGGAGAGTTAGACATCCAGGTGTGCGTGATTATAGTTATTACTCTGCTGTACACAGGTCATATTAGAGAATAGACCTTCTTCTAGGTCGTTACAATTGATTCCTCACATTGATATATTTCTGTAGGGGGTGTTATTTGTAACTACTTTTTAGATGCCATTTTGTCCATGTGTAACTCCATTTTGTATATGTATGACCTCATTGCTCTATATATGTACATTTTATTAGGATTAGTGCTTTAGACACCAGTTAGAAATATAGATCTCTCACCTTTGACCGAGTGTGAAGGACATAGTGAGTGGGAAGAGTATACACAGGTTTTAGGCTGGCTGATTATAATAGATATATCTTCCTATTATCAGCATCTCAGATGGAAACTGTCTAGTAAGATGTTTGGGGTATTGTATACATAAGTAGGTGAAAGGGGACAGTTGTCCAGGATAAGATAAATGATGTTATACTGAATGACTACTGCAACCAGCATCACAGACCCTGAGTGTAATATCTGGTAAGACAATGTTAGCGTATCCTAGCAGGGTATAAAGCCTAGAGACTTACACATAGCAGGTCAGTTCCGAGTGAAGCTAGGGCTGTCTGCAGTGGATACAGACTTCTATAAACCCACCTCAGTTTAATAAATTCAGACAGAGTTATTAAAGAGGGACCCTGAGGGCGACTGAACTATATTGTTTAAACTACGTAATCGATGACCATCATCTGGGACAGATCATGAAACATCTGAGATAAGAGCGGAGTATTCTAATTTGTTCTTCCTATTACTGTAACTGAGTATAACTTGTTATTTGCAGGTTCTCATTGTTGTAACTTAGAGAAATAAATGCTTATCCTTTATAATATGTCCTGTGTCAGTCTCCATATTTATCACATTGTATCCCAGAACCTGGTGACTTGAATTTTTCTACCGACAGTAATTTCATGGTCTGATCACACCCCTCTGATAGGGTCCTGGTCGCCTTTTCCCCGCTACTCCTCCTTTAGCACCTTGGAGATTGTAGGATTATATAGTAATGGATGCGGAAGGCACTAGAATTTTGCAAAAGACACTGTCCTCCTACTTAGACGTGAACGCTCCGGAAGATACTTCCAATAGGAACCACTGGTGTGCCCTTAAGGCCATGGATCAGAAGCCAGAGAAGGCCGTCATTCTAGTGCCAGGGGACAGGTAATCAGCAGGGAATGTGCAGGATCCTCAATGCTGGTTCCCATACACAAGCTCAATAAATGTATTATATACCTAAGGTGACGGTAGCAAGACTCAGATGCTGCCAACTCAGTAACAGGAGCCGTTCATTAGCCAATTCCCTGAGGCCGGCTGCTACAGGAGCATGTGGATACATGACAGGGGCTGCGCCAGATATTTCCTAAGCATTACGAGGCATGAGGAGCCCCGAGCCTGCGCCCCAGCAAGCAGCCGCACCATGCCACAAATAATACACATTCATAGCGTACATAATATAGCATGTAATATATGTAGTTATAGTAGACATACCATCAATAACTCTATTACTCTTAAGTCCACAGTATCCACAGGATATACATTGGGATATGAGGTAGCATCAGAGGATTGGCACCAACGATCAAAAGCTTTCGACCTCCGAGAATGCAATGGGCCAGTCTTCTATATCCCCACCTCCTGGTTCAGGCAATTCAGTTATTTTCCAAAGCTCAAGGCAGGAGCATCATTGAGAGCCCTAATCAGGCGAGAAGAACACACATGCACACCCTTCCGTACAAGAAGGAAAAGGTTAGTAGGTGTAAGAATCAGCAAATCAGGTGCGTCAGGGTGGAATCCATGTGGACTTAGGAGAAATAGATTTATCGACGGTAAGTCTACCATAGTTACATATTTCTCCTGCAGGGTCCACAGTAGTATCCACAGGATATACATTGGGATGTCCCAAAGCAAATTTAGTGGAGGGGACGCTCCTGATTGGACAGGAGAATCCTTCGCCCCAAATGTAGCATCCTGAGAGGCAAAGGTATCAAAGGCATAATGCCTAATGAATATGTTGATGGAAGACCATGTGGCTGCCTTATATATCAGTTCAGCTGAGGCACCACTACTATACAGGTAGAATGAGACATTAGCCGGAATAGGGAGATCAGCACGAAAGTAACCTTCCGGGATAGTATTTTGAAGCCACCTCGCCGGCGTTTGCTTGTCCGCAGACAATACCCTCTTGTGGAATCCATAGAGCACAAAGAGAGTTGGATATATTCTTGCCACACACAGTAATAAATACAAGCAGAAGATAGTTTCCTTGTTCTAAGCATTGTTTGAAATAGCTATTGAGAAAATCCTCTAGATTTAAGGATGGACGTCTTAAGAGCCACACCACCAAAGACAGCCAATCCCAATGCCTGTGACAACAAGGACCCTGCAACAGCAGATCTGGACGTTGATGCAGTAGCCACGGAGTGTCCACTGATAGTCTCTGTAGATCTGTGTACCAGCGCCTTCTGGGCCATGCTGGAGCTATTAGAATCCCAGTGCCCTTTCCTTGTTTGACCTTCCGAATCACCATGAGTAACAGGGCGATTGGTGGAAACACATAGGCTAGCTGAAAGTCCCATCTCACTGACCGAACATCCACGAAGATCGCTTTGGGATCCTTTGTTCTTGACCCATATGCGGGTACTTCGAAATTCTGCTGAGAGGCCTTGAGGTCTATCTCCGGCAGCCCCCACTTGCCTCCCAGACTCTGGAAGACCTCTGGGTGTAAAACCCATCCGCTTGCATGAATGGCCAGTTTAGGAGCCCCGGAACAAATACTGCGGACAATGCTGGATGATGAAGTTCTGCCCATCTTAATGTGCGTCTTACCTCCTTCATTGCCTTTTGACTGCGTGTTCCTCCTTGATGATTGAGGTACGCTACTGCCGTTGCATTGTCAGAACAAATTTGAACCGGTTTCCCCTGAAGAAAGTCCTTTGCCTGAGTGAGTGCCATATATATGACCCAAAGTTCCAATAAATTTATCGGCAGGCAACTTTCTTCCTTGATCCACAGCCCCTGGAAGCTACCTTTTTCTGACACTGCTCCCCAGCCCTGAAAACTTGCATCCGTAATCAGCACCTCCCAATCTGAGATCCAATAGGGTCTCCCTTTGGTCAGATGGGACACCAGGCTAATGACCTCCATACTTCCAGAGGAAGGACCATAGTTTGAGTTTTTATTGTCTGATGTAACCCATTCCATTTGGAAAGGATCAGACATTGAAGAGGACTTGAATGGAATTGAGCATACTCCACCATGTTGAATGTCGACACCATTGATCCCATCACATACATAGCTGCATAAATTGATACCCTTTGACTTTGTAGCAAATCCTGAATCCTCAACTGTATTGTGGATATTTTGTTCAGAGGTAAAAACACTCTGAAGACTGGAATCCAATACAGCCCCCTAAGTGCATCATCCGTTGTGATGGACCCAGGGACGACTTTTCCCAATTTTTGAGCCAACCGTGTCTCTGTAAACAAGCTATTTTCTGTTGCAGATGACACTGAAGCAATTCCTGAGATTGTGCAAGAATTAATAAATCATCTAGGGAACGGAAAAATCCTTATCCCCTGTCAACAGAGATAAGCCACCATTACCACCATATTTTTGGTGAACACTTTTGGAGCTGTGGCCAGTCCACATGGTAGGGCCTGAAACTGAAAGTGTTGCTGGAGGATGGTAAACCTGAGATAGCACTGATAGGACAGTGCTATAGGAACATGCAGGTAAGCATCCTGGATATCAAGGGATACCATAAAATCCTCCGGCTCCATGGCCAAAATAATGGAAGGTAAAGTCTCCATATGAAATGGAGGCACCCAAATGTACTTGTTCAGCACCTTGAGATTGAGTATGGGCCGGAACAACCCATTTGGCTTCTGGACTAGAAACAGGTTGGAATAGAAACCGTGTCCTTGTTGCGCAGGAGGAACTGGAATTATCACTCCTGTCTGAAGCAACCTCTGACCTGCCTCTTGTAAGACCCTGGCCTTTGTTTCTACTGAAGATGGGCTGGTACAAAAAAACCTTTGTGGAGGGTGCTTCTTGAAGGCAAACGCATAACTGTGAGATAATGCTTCTTGCTCCCAGGCATCTGTGGTGGACTGCTGCCAGATCTGTGCAAAATGAAGAAGTCGGCCGCCCACCCTGGGGTCCTCCAGGTGGAGGCCCGCACCATCAGCCTGATGGCTTATCTTCTGGTTTGGAGGCAGGCTTTCTGGTAAGCCCAGTGCTTTTTAGTCTTTCCAGACTTGTCTGATTGAGACTGTTTGCCGTAAACTTTTCCTTTCGCTTTTCCTTGGGTCCGAAAGAACCGAAAAGCTGAAAAATTAGGTTTAGACTTGTAAGTAGAAGGAAACTTCGCTTTCTTAGAGTCTGCTTCTGACTCCAATATACTGTAATTCTTTACCAAAAAGAATATCTCCAGTAAAGGGCAAAGACTCTAGAAACTCCTTGGACTCTGAGTCAGACTTCCATGTACGTAGCCAAACCGACATGCGAGCGGCTACTGCTGACGCTTATGCTTAAGAGGCAATAGTACCCATGTCCAAGGCTGCTTCTTCCATAAACATAGCCGCCTGTTTAATATGTGCAAAATGGGATTTTTGCTCTCTAGATGCCAATGCCCAGCGGCCGTTGCTTTTGCCATCCAGGCTGAAGCCATGGCTGGTCTCACAATTGCCCCAGACAAGGAGAAAATGGTTTTTAAAAAAACATCTATTTTTCTATCCGTAACATCATTTCATGATGTTGAAGGCAGAAGTAATGTATATTTTCACACTAATCGAATGACGTGCGTATCTATTTTGGGAGCCACCTCCCTTTTTAAACAGTCCCCAGCTGGAAGAGGATAATGGGAATTCCATTTCTTTGGAATTCTAAACTTCTTACTGGGTGTTACCCAAGCCTCTTGCATAATCTCCGTCAGCTGTTCTGACCCCAGAAATTCAGTTCTGACTGTTTTGGGATGTTTAAACACAGGAGCATTGGATTTTAACAAAGGCTCTGCTGCCTCCTATAAGGATAGAATGGCTTTCATAGAACTAATTAGCTCAGGTATAACCACTGAGATGGGACCTTCATCCTCGTCTCTGTATGCAGACCCAGAATGTGAGGAATCCTCATCCTCCCAAGTGTCTCCTTCTGAAACATGTGTAGACTGTGAGGATGTTGTTTCATGTCTGTGTGATTTATTTTCCACAGGCCTTTCAGCCTGTTTTTCTTGTAAGGGTTAACAGGGTAACCTATCCCTAGTATAGGAGCTGGCATTATCCACTCAGCTATATTGTATAATGTCTGTGCAAAAGAAGCCCACAGGGGTTCAACTTGAGCCTGTGCCTGGCTTGGATTATTCAGGAGGCTTTGGTGAAAGCTAAAACAATTGGTTAAAAAGACTCAGGGTGGGACTACCCCCTGTTGAACTGTATGTTGGTTTGAGATAAAAAGATAAGGCCTATGAGCTTCAGAGGTGGATTAGACCATTTTCACTCTGCTGTAAACAACTTGCTGTATTGCAGTTGCCGGTAGCAAATAGGGAACAGTCTTTTTTAAGACTGGGTAAATAAAACATCTTCTGCCTCAAGACGACTGCTTCATCTTGTGACTTGCAGGGCTAAGCGAAACTTAGGTCCGTTTTTCGGCTGTCCAGGGTACACCCAGCATCTCCAAGCTCCGCCTTCCACCTGCTACCGTGCTGTGCTTGGTCAAGCAACTATTGGAGATTCGTCAATACCACACAGGGGTGGTAAGACAGCGTGTTGACGCATACAGAGCAGAGCAGTGGTTCCAGACCCCACTAAATAGGAGTCTGGTGGTGGCTGCATAGAATCCGCCCACTGCGTAGTGGGTGGAATCAGTAACAGGCGGTTACTGATGGTAAGCGGGAATCCCCTATTTGGCCAGGTCCCGTGTGACCTAAACTCCATTCTGTGACTGGGGCCGGGACGCAAGGCGGTGAGGGCTTTCGTAAGCACCGTCCGATCACAATGGTAAACAAATCACACACCTGTACTGTGTTAACTACACAATTTGTGACTGAAATCACTTTAACAAGCTATAAAGTAACATACAATCTGATACTTCCCTGCTTTGCACCAGCATTGAGGATTGAAATATACCCAAAAACTGACAGAAATAGTAAAGTCAGCAATCACACTAGCAATCAGTCACAGGTTATTAATTAGTATTATAAGCAATATGATCACATAATCAACTACAGATACATTTCAAGTATGTAGGAGAAACATATTACTGCATTACCTTGTATAGGATATTTAACGTATTCAGTCGCACATTGAATGAAACAGCAGTAATAGTTTACAGACTCATATGCATCAGGCACTTATCTAACTCCTCGTACCCAATGGTAGGTAGAGACTTAGTGCTGTATCACCTGGCTCAGGAGAGTGGGATACAGGGAGATTTCACCCCCGCTTCCAGGATGGATCAGTACTTTAGTGAACGCTGAGGGGATCCAGACGCAAATAGTGTACACCAATGCCCAGTGAACACAACACTGAACACACATGAACCAGTCACACAGCCGCCTAAACTGCGACCGGTCCTTTTAGATACACAGCGTCTCAAACAGAAGCGGGAAATCAGTTCATGAGGGGTAACTCAGAGGAAACTGGTCATGAAGCGGGGGGAGGGGTGACCAGGGGAGGGTCTTACTCCCCACTGCTGACATCAACCCCAGGGAACCCGGCCTCACACTAATCCCTGGAGCCTATGATCCCTGGGGCCTAGTGCTGGTGCACCCGAGGTGGCAGCCGCATCAGCGACTGTTCAGTAGTCCCCACCCCGAGAACAGTGCGGCTGTGTCTCGCATCTCCCCCACTAAGCAGAACTGATGCCTGACCTTCTTCCCATTCTCCGGCCGCAGCCTGGTAACGTCAGCTGGACTTGCTAGTACATCCTACACAGGTGCCCGCTGAAACAGCACTGAACACGTGGGTAAGCGTTGTCGTGACCGGGCGGGAAGTTGTTGGAGCGACTCATTCTAAGGTGGCGTGTAAGACGCTTTTTAGAAAACTCGCTCAAAAAAGTTAAGACTACAAAAATACATTTAATAACGAGCTTAGGGATTCCAAAATCAGCAGTCCAAAGATCGTGGTCCAGCTCCTGCCGCACCAACAAAAAAACTGAATTCCCTGAGCCAGGAGGCGGGATATAGGAGACTGGCCTGTTGCATTCTGGGAGGCCGAAACCTTTTGATCATTACTGCCAATCCGCTGACGATACCTCATATCCCAATGTATATCCTGTGGATACTACTGTGAACCCTGCAGGTGAAAACATAGGTACCACACAGTGACATGATGTGAGGGGGAGAGAAGGAGAATAATAGCGGCCGATGGCTCCTGATGTACGAGATACACCAGAGAGTGTGGGGAAGAGACTGGTCAGATCTCTGGGCTGGTAACACACAGTGACATGATGTGAGGGGGAGAGCAGGAGTATAATAGGGACTAATGGGTCCTGATGTATGAGATACACCAGAGAGTGTGGGGAGGAGACTGGTCAGATCTCTGGGCTGGTAACACACAGTGACATGATGTGAGGGGGAGAGGAGTATAATAGGAGCTGATGGCTCCTGATGTATGAGATATACCAGAGAGTGTGGGGAAGAGACTGGTCAGATCTCTGGGCTGGTAACACACAGTGACATGATGTGAGGGTGAGCAGGAGTATAATAGGGGCTGATGGCTCCTGATGTATGAGATACACCAGAGAGTGTGGGGAGGAGACTGGTCAGATATCTGGGCTGGTAACACACAGTGACATGATGTGAGGGGAGAGCAGGAGTATAATAGGGGCTGATGTCTCCTGATGTATGAGATACACCAGAGAGTGTGGGGAGGAGACTGGTCAGATCTCTGGGCTGGTAACACACAGTGACATGATGTGAGGAGGAGAGCAGAAGTATAATAGGGGCTGATGTCTCCTGATGTCTGAGATACACCAGAGAGTGTGGGGAGGAGACTGGTCAGATCTCTGGGCTGGTAACACACAGTGACATGATGTGAGGGGGCGAGCAGGAGTATACTAGGGGCTGATGGCTCCTGACTCCCCCACTGGGAAAATACATATTCCTCATTAGTTTGTACTGACAGAGGAGGGTGTAGTATAAGAGATTGCTGTAGTGACTGAGGAAGGAGAATATGTGACTCTTTTCTGTAATAAGTGTTTATTACTCACCTGTGCTGATATCTGTAGGGATCTCCTCCTCCTTACACTGCTGATCACCCTTCACATACATCTCTTCTTCTCCCTCTATATCTTCTGCCTTTATATCAGTCACATACGTCTCTTCTTCTCCCTCTATATCTTCTGCCTTTATATCAGTCACATACGTCTCTTCTTCTCCCTCTATATCTTCTGTCTTCATATCAGTCACATAAGTTTCTTCTTCTTCCTCTATATCTTCTGCCTTTATACCAGAAAGACGTTCTACCTAAATAACCCAAAAAATACAATGACATTTGCATACTGTTTGATTAAACTGAGGTGAAACAGTATAATATCAGTGTATAAGACACACAGCTCCTCTACAGATCATATAGTGACAGTCACTTAGGTTTATTGGGGAGAACCCATAGCCCACCTACCTGATCCTCCTGTGGGATCCTGTGATTCTCCTCTGTACAATCCTGGGAATACAGAGGACGGGGACATCTCTCTGGGGTATCTCTGTTATTGGGCCCATCTGTAGGAGACACACAGTGACTGAGTACAATGTATATATGTGATTATCAGATGATGTGTGTATATAGGGGCCCCCATACCTGCTCTTCCCTGTACAATACAGGACAGTCTCCTCTTACCCAGTGATGTGAGGGGCAGGTGATTCTCCATCATCACGTCCTCATACAGACCCCTGTGTTCCTCTATATACTCCTCCTCCTGCATGGAGACATAGACAGTGACATCCTGACACCTTATAGCAGGGCTGGTCAAACCGGTCTTCGAGATCTACCAACAGTTCATGTTTTCCAGGCCTCCTGGAGATCTGTAGAATTGTCAGTTAGGAATGAATTCAGCACATCTTAATTAGTAATGACTACACCTGTGCACCAGCTAGGTGGTCAGGAAAATGTGAACTGTTGGTAGATCTCGAGGACTAGTTTGGCCAGCTCTGTCTTATAGGAACCTGACACACACAGTGATACAGTCATCACCCAGACACATCCCCTGGTGTTACTGTATTATGTCCCATTCCCAGCAGTCACCTCTCCAGTCATCACCCAGACATGCCCCCTGGTGTTACTGTATAATGCCCCATTCCCAGCAGTCATCTCTCCAGTCATCACCCAGACACATATCCTGGTGTTACTGTACTCCCAAGTCTCCTCAGACCCCAGTCATGTCTCTGTATTATTACTATAGATATAAGTGGCGTTATTGTGACGCTCCCAGATCCCCTCACCTCCCCAATCATGTCCCTGTATTATTACTATAGATATAAGTGATGTCACTGTGATGCTCCCAGATCCCCTCACCTCCCCAGTTACGTCCCTGCATTATTACTATAGATAGAAGTGACGTTATTGTGACGCTCCCAGATCCCCTCACCTTCCCAGTCATGTCCCTGTATTATTACTATAGATATAATTGATGTCGCTGTGACGCTCCCAGATCCCCTCACCTCCCCAGTCATGTCCCTGTATTATTACTATAGATATAGGCGACGATATTGTGACGCTCCCCGATCCCCTCACCTCCCCAGTCATGTCCCTGTATTATTACTATATATAAGTGATGTTATTGTGACGCTCCCAGATCCCCTCACCTCCCCAGTCATGTCCCTGTATTATTACTGTAGTACTCTAGTGATCTGAAGGCCTTGGGACACTATGAGGGGGCAAATCAATTAATGAATGTGTAGATCTATAAGGTAATAGAGATGCTGCCAACTGATGTATACCATATATGTGATAATAACTTGGATCTTTCTAGTGATCCAATAATGTATAGTATTTATGCATGTTATTATTCTGTGCCTGCTGAAGGTGAGGGGACTCTGGCAAGCGCGCAGTGCGTGGGGGAGATCATGGAGAAGCTTCCAGAGGTCCCGTGTGCTGAGAGAGGTGGCAGGGTGCGGGTAGTGGCGGTTTTGTTGGTGGGCTGACTAAGGGGAGAGAAAAAGGCTGGCGGCTGAGACGAGGGAGTTTACAGGAAGGCGGTTCCCTGCGAGTGAGAGAGCCCCTGTGGGGGAAAGGAATTGGATGTCTTCCGCTGTGGGTGAGAAGCGCTGTGTTAATTTCCCCTGGTGGACGCTGAGCAGGGACGTCCCGGTGCCTGGTTGTCATGGAGAGTGCTGGGAAGCGGAGCACTAGCGGGACAGGCTAGTACATGGAAGGAGATCGCAGTTTGGGCAGCAGCTACCAGGAGTCCAGCAGTAGCAGACAGTCCCCCCCCCTCCTTCCGAGGCAGAGCTGTGCCCCTCATCCCATCCAACCCGCAGGAAGACAGGAAGAGCCCGGTTGTTGGTGGAGGCGGAGTCGGGGGGAGGTCCAGACCGGGCACACTATCATTGTAAGTGCAGGATGCCCCCATATAAATCCTGCTAATCTGCATACTTCCCTATCACCCTTTAACTATTAAAGTACCACACCTAGCACAGTAGCACAGGGACCAGCAGCATCGGTGGATCTGAGGAGTATAAATAGCACCTCTAGAGACTTCATATCCATTAGATAATGACCAGCCGGGTAGCAGTGATAAAGAGTGCAGTGGTGTATATTGATGAAAGCAGCTCGGAGAGGGCGCAGGGTCACCTAAACTTGGAAATAATACACTAGGGAGACTAAGTACCCTTCGCCTATCAGAGACAGGTGCCAATAACTGGGACTTCTGTATGTTCTGGAGACACCACCACGGATCTACAGTGGGGCTATGCTTATACTGGGACAGGTAACACAGATCATCACCCCACTATATGTAACGAGTAGACCACGGGTGTCAGGGATTCCAGGGTGGAGAGCTCCACGTACTACCTTCCTGATTCAGGTTGTCTAGGAGCGCTACAATTAGATCTTCAATGGAAACCATGCTATTCATTGCCGTGAAGTAGGGATTGCTCAACAATCGTGAGGACAATTGCTCCAAGTGGATACCCATATAACCCAGAGTACGTCTTATACACAGACACGAAAGGGCCGCAACCGTGTACGATTATAGTAAGAGAACCCGGGTGGTTTTTCAAACGCAGCCCCACAACTTTCTTATGGAATCGTATGTTCTGTATTGCATGCATTACCTTATGTATAGGTGGGGTATATTATTATGTATAGGTGGGGTATATTATTATATATAGGTGGGGTATATTATTATGTATAGGTGGAGTATATTATTATGTATAGGTGGAGTATATTATTATGTATAGGTGGGGTATATTATTATGTATAGGTGGAGTATATTATTATGTATAGGTGGGGTATATTATTATGTATAGGTGGGGTATATTATTATGTATAGGTGGGGTATATTATTATGTATAGGTGGGGTATATTATTAGAACGGTTCATGGTTTGAGTATTATATGATATAACTGTATAAGGTGGCCTATAACTTCTTACATATAAAACTAGTATACTTACGGGTGGAACTGTCTCCGTATCTGTGGAAGAGCCTGAAATCACAAAGGAAAGGTACGATAGGTAAATGTGCATAGTCCTATCTGCTTACATCACATACTAATGTTATAGGCGACCACTACAGGGGTAGGGTATTTCTTAAGCGATTAGAGTATTGGGCTCTAGATAGCTTGGGTGGAGGCACATTGCACATATACACTGTACCCCCAGGTAAAAGACGAGTTACATTACTATAGATATGTGATGTCACTGTATAATAATAATAATAACAACTACAACAACAGGACACCTTAGGCCGCTCCCCCTGTATAATAATAATTATAACAGGACACCACAGGCTGCTCCCCCTGTATAGTAATAATAACTGGACACCACAGGCTGCTCCCCCTGTATAATAATAACAACAGGACACCACAGGCTGCTCCCCTGTATAGTAATAATAACAGGACACCACAGGCTGCTCCCCCTGTATAATAATAATAACAACAGGACACCACAGGCTGCTTCCCCTGTATAATAATAATAATAATAATAATAATAATAATAATAATAATAATAAGAACAACAACAGGACACCACAGGTTACCCCCCTGTATAGTAATAATAACAGGACACCACATGCTGCTCCCCCTGTATAATAATAATAATAACAACAACAGGACACCACAAGCTGCTTCCCCTGTATAATAATAATAATAATAATAATAATAATAATAACAGGACACCACAGGCTGTTCCCCCTGTATAATAATAATATTAGGACACCACAGGCTGCTCCCCTGTATAATAATAATATTAAGACACCACAGGCTGCTCCCCCTGTATAGTAAGACGCCCTTACCTGATCTCCACGGACACTGGGAGGCTGCAACAGTCGATGAAAACTCACCTCCTGTATGTGGACCGCACAATACGGAAGTAAGCTGGAACGCACAGTCCGGAAGTAGGGCATGATTGGCACAGGCTGCTTACTGGTTACTGGCCCCTCCCCTCCTTCGACCCACCCACAGCCCAGCGCTCTGCTAATGAATATTAACATACATGTCCTCAGTGCAGGAGGCCGGCGGCCATTTTCTTGTAGACCTGTCCGGCTGCAGCAATAGGTTCCCTGGCCGTGTAGTAACGTCAGGAGCGGCGGCCATTTTCCCCTGGTCTGAGCTCCGCCTTCCTTCTATCATTCCCACAAGGCAGCAGGAGCAGAGAGCAGCCATTGCTGTGTCTGGCAGCAGGTAATGATATTATTATTATTATTCTATAGGCTGAGCAGCTCTGGTGTCAGGTTCTGTACTACAGGGGGAGCAGCCTCTGGTGCCTTGTTATAGTGCAGCTGGAGCAGCCTCTGGTGCTGCATTATCCCTGTACAGGTGGCTGACACTCTAGTGTCCTATTACTGTAATACAGGTGGCGCAGACCCCGCCGTTACCGTAATACAGGTGGCGCAGACCCCGCCGTTACCGTAATACAGGTGGAGCAGACCCCGCCGTTACCGTAATACAGGTGGCGCAGACCCCGCCGTTACCGTAATACAGGTGGCGCAGACCCCGCCGTTACCGTAATACATGTGGCGCAGAACCCACCCTTACCGTAATTCTATACCCGCGACATTACAGTTTCTCCCGAAGGTGGTATCAGCGTTTCACTTGAACCAACCTATTGTGGTACCTGCGGCTACTAGGGACTTGGAGGATTCCAAGTTTCTGGACGTAGTCGGGGCCCTGAAAATATATGTTTCCAGGACGGCTGGATTCAGGAAGACTGACTCGCTGTTTATCCTGTATGCACCCAACAAGCTGGGTGCTCCTGCTTCTAAGCAGACTATCGCGCGCTGGATTTGTAGCACTATTCAGCTTGCGCATTCTGCGGTGGGACTACCGCAGCCTAAATCTGTAAAAGCCCATTCCACAAGGAAGGTGGGCTCATCTTGGGCGGCTGCCCGAGGGGTCTCGGCTTTACAACTTTGCCGAGCTGCTACTTGGTCAGGGGCAAACACGTTTGCAAAATTCTACAAATTTGATACCCTGGCTGAGGAGGACCTTGAGTTCTCTCATTCGGTGCTGCAGAGTCACCCGCACTCTCCCGCCCGTTTGGGAGCTTTGGTATAATCCCCATGGTCCTTACGGAGTCCCCAGCATCCACTAGGACGTTAGAGAAAATAAGATTTTACTCACCGGTAAATGTATTTCTCGTAGTCGGTAGTGGATGCTGGGCGCCCATCCCAAGTGCGGATTGTCTGCAATACTTGTAAATAGTTATTGTTACAAAATTCGGGTTGTTATTGCGAGCCATCTGTTCAGAGGCTCCGTTGTTATCATACTGTTAACCGGGGTTCCTATCACGAGTTATACGGTGTGATTGGTGTGGCTGGTATGAGTCTTACTCGGGATTCAAAATCCTTCCTTATTGTGTCAGCTCTTCCGGGCACAGTATCCTAACTGAGGCTTGGAGGAGGGTCATAGGGGGAGGAGCCAGTGCACACCAGGTAGTCCTAAATCTTTCTTAGAGTGCCCAGTCTCCTGCGGAGCCCGTCTATTCCCCATGGTCCTTACGGAGTCCCCAGCATCCACTACGGACTACGAGAAATAGATTTACCGGTGAGTAAAATCTTATTTATTATTATTATTATTATTATTATTATTATTATTTTGCAGAGGGAGCAGCCTGTGGTGTCATTTTATTATTACTATAAAGATATAGCAGAATGTGGTGTCCTGTTGTAATTGGTATAATACAGAGGGAGCAGGTTTTTGTGTATGGTTATTATTATACAGGGACAGCAGCTTGTGGTGTCCTGGTATTATTATTATTATTATTATTATACATTGGGAGTGGTAATGATGTCACAGTGACATCACTTATATCTATAAGTAATTTTTCCTTAAAGTTCAGGGGAAATTTAAGGAAAAATTACTTCACAGAAAGGGTAGTGGATAAGTGGAATAGTCTCACATCAGAGGTGGTAGAGACTAAGATTGTAGAGCAATTTAAACATGCATGAGATAGACATAAGGATATCCTTACAAAGAATTACGGTTCAAAAAGGGTTGAGATTGCCTAAAGGATTAAAAAAAAGGGCCAGACTAGATGGGCCAAGTGGTTCTTATCTGCCGTCAAATTCTATGTTTCTATGTTTCTATAGTAATAATACAGGGGCATGACTGGGGAGGTGTTCTGGGAGCGTCACAGTTACATCACTTATCTATAGCAATAATAAAGGGACATGACTGGGGGAAGTGAGGGGGATGGGGAAGCGTCACATTTACATTACTTATAGCTATACTAATAATACAGGGACATGACTGGGGAGGTGAGGGGATCTGGGAGCATCATAGTGACATTACTTATATTTATAATTGTAATAATAATGCAGGGACATGAATGGGGGGGTCAGAGGGTCTGGGAACATCACAGTGACATCACTTATAGCTATAGTAATTATACAAGGTCATGAATGGGGAGGTGAGGAGATCTGGGAAAGTCACAGTGACATCACTTATATCTATAGTAATAATACAGGGACATGATTGGGGGGGGGGGGTGAGGGGATATGAGAACATCATAGTGACGTCATTTATATCTTTAATAATAATAATACTACAGGGACATGACTGGGGGGTGATGGGGTCTGGGAGTGTTACAGTTACATTACATATCTATAGTAATATTACAGGGACATGACTGGGGAAGTGAGGGGATCTAGTAGTGTCACAGTGACATCACTAATATCTATAGTAATAATACAGGGACATGACTGGGGGGTGAGGGGGATCTGGTAGCGTCACATTTACATCACGTATAACTAGAGTAATAATACAGGGATATGACTGGGCAGGTGAGGGGGATCTGGGAGCTTCACAGTGACATCACTTATATCTATAGTAATAATACTGGGACATGACTGGGAAGGTGAGGACATCAGTGACATCACTTACATCTATAGTAATAATAAAGGGACATGACTGGGAAATGAGGGGATCTTGGAATGTCACAGTGATTTCACATATCTATAATAATAATAATACAGGGACATGACTGGAGAGGTGAGGGGATATGAGAGCATCACAGTGACGTCACTTATATCTATAGTAATAATAATAATGGGACATGACTGGGGAGGTATGGGGATCTGGAAATGTCACAGTGACATCACTTATATCTATAGTATTAATAGAGGGACATAACTGGGGAGGTGAGGGGATCTGGGAGCATCAGAGTGACATCACTTATATCTCTACTAATAATACAGGGACGTGACTGGAGAGGTAAGGGGATCTGAGAGCGTCACAGTGACACCACGTATGTCTCTAGTAAGAATACAGGGATATGACTGGGAAGGTGAAGGAATCTGAGAGCATCACAGTGACATCACTTATATCTCCACTAATAAAACAGGGACATGACTGTAGAGGTAAGGGGATCTGGGAGCATCATAGTGACATCACTTATTTCTTAAATAATAATTATAATAATAATAATACAGGGACATGACTGGGGGTGAGGGGGTCTGAGAGTGTTACAGTGACATCAAATATCTATAGTAATAATACAGGGACATGACTGGGGAGGTGAGGGGATCTGGGGTGTCACAGTGACGTCCTTATATCTGTAGTAATAATACAGGGACATGACTGGGGAGGTGAGGGTGATCTGGGAGCATCACAGTAACATCACATATCTATAGTAATAATACAGGGACGTGAGGGCGAGGTGAGGAGATCTGGGAGCTTCACAGTGAAATCACTTGTATCTATAGTAATAATACAGGGACATGACTGGGGAGGTTAGGGGATCTGGGAGTATCACAGTGACATCACTTATTTATTTTTCATCCACTAGGGGGCACTGTAGTACTCTTGGGATATGGACGGTGCGATAGCAGGGATAGGTACATTTAAATATTTAAATGTGTAACCCTCTTCCCCCCTCCATACTCCCAAGATGCCTCAGTGTTTTTTGTACCTTCACCAGGGAAGGTCGCATCCTGGAGTCATTGCAGGGTTTACTTTTACTTTTTCTAAATATTTTTTCTTGTATCAATTACACTCCCTTCCCAGCTTATTAAGAAGCGTGGGTCCGTGAGTGTGTGCTGCTGTTGTGCAGCGAAGGCTTGTTGGTGCTTAGACAGAGAAGACCCGCTATAGACCTTCATCAGCGTTAGCTGATTCAGACATGGCTGCAGGAGCTGGACGGAGCTTAGAGAGAAGCCACGTCGGAGCCTCCCCATTACACTGAGGTAAGGAGCTGGCAGTCAGCTTATGCCGCCACCCCATTGGGCCTGTTTGTTGCTGTGATAGTGGGGCAGTCAGCTCCTGCTGCCGCCCCTCCATGTGCGGGGAACGTGTTTTCCACAAGCTGCTTACTAAGGTATAGCTTTACTGGATCAAACTCCCCCTCTTCCCGGCTCCCACCAGCGGTCAGACACATACTGGCACTGGGCGCCTGTGTCGCTCCACACCTGCCCGCTCCCCGGCAGCGCAGCTCCAAACAGCGCTACCACTGGCCACTACAATCTGCCCCTCTAGACAACTGGGAAGCGGCTTCCAGCAGCGGTCAAATAATGCTGCCGCTGGGCACCTGTCAGGCTACACCTCACTGCTCCAGAGAAGCGGCTCCCGACAGCGCGGCTCACAGCAGCGGACAGATCACACTGCCGCAGCTGGACGCCTGACACACATCTACCCCGCTCTCCGGCTTCCACCAGCGCACAGACCACGGTGGGTAGCTGAGGCTGTTGCAGGGCGCCGTCACTCAGAGCTGGCGCACGGTATACAATGCGGGGGGGGGTGGGGTGGAAGAAGCTAGGCGCGGCTCACTGCTTTAAGCATTGGGGGAGGTCATGGCGTTCCCTAGTTCAGCGGTTCCCCCTAAATATAAGGGATGGTGGCCAGGGCTATAAGGGACAGAACAGGCTATTAAGCCTAGGTTCTTAGTGCTTTTGGGTGTACATGGGTTTTACATCTAGGGTATAGTCAGATGTCTATATGTTTATTTTGAAAAAAAAAAGCACATGCTGGGACGCCGTTTTCACACAAAGGTGACACACCTGCTTCCTGCTTCTTCCTACAGCAATATGTCAGTCCTACAACACACGGCCACTAGAGGGGAAATGGGTTTTTAGTAGGTGACACAGTGACCATCATAGATTTCCTCTATGACACAGTGCGGTGCACGTGGTATTATAGACACTATGTCAGGAATCGTCTCACCAAGCTGACATCCGTCCGCCGCTGCGGACTCCGTCCTGGCTCCCTGCAGTCACCTGTCGTCTGTGTCCCTGCCATGGGACGCCATCACGGGCCTGGGAGCGCTCCTGTGACAGCAGGCGTGTAGCACGCCGCGTTCCCGCTAGGCCGCGGCATGGGCGCCGCCATGACAGTTTACAAACAGCCAGCATACAGCGGCCAATCCGGTGCTTGGCCGCACCCACTTTCCCTCACTCACCCAATCCCTGTGAACCAAGGGGTACATAAGAGACTGCAGGATCAGTCTGCAGGGATCCTGGACTTTGTGTCACCTCTGCGACCCATGTGAAAGGATCTGTTCCTGTTCCTTCTGTGTTCCTGGCTCTCTGCTAAAAGACTTGTACTCCTGGTTACTCTGCACAGCTCCGTGGAACTTCAAGGCCCAGCAATACCTGCAATCTTCAAACAGGCTTCACACTCATCACCACCTTGTGTGCTTCAGCCTTGCAGTTGAGACTGACTCCAGGTGTGTTCCATTCCTCCACCTGTGATACAGCTTGCTGCTGTCAGTGCTTCACCACCTGCACTGTGGATAGTCAGACTCCTGCCTCTGCTACCAGGTTTGCCGTTTAACATCTCACTGCCAAGTTTCATGTTTTAAACCTGCACTGGTTTCCAAACCAGCATCATCTTTACAAGCACCTGTTCTTCTGTTTATCATATTACCGGTTATTATTTCTCCAGTCATCTGTCATCCTGTTGCCATAGACTTTCAGCTATTACGCTGTGTGATTGACATTTCCATTTGTTATTATTATTTCTGCTGCCATTCTGTTTATATCATCTGCTAATAAATATCATTGCGCTCATGCGCAGGAACGTTATCCAGCCTCCTCGTTTTCTCCCATCTACCTCCACTGACCCACTAGCGCCACCTCCGGGGACACAACCAAAACACAATCTGACAGTAAGTCCAGGATGGATGGACTCGGATGGTGGACGGAGTGTGGGGTCAGAGGCCTTGCAAAATCTGGTCTCCCGTCTGGATGGTCAAGGGGCTGCGCAGCAGCAGATGTTTCAATTCCTGCAAGGGATGTCCTCCCGGATAGATACACTACAGCAATCCCTGCCTAGTGTACTCACTCCTACTGTTCCTGTTACTCCAGCACCTGCCAGTGCTGTGAGTTCCTCTATGCCGGCTGCATCAGCTCCAGTGTCACGTCTGCACCTGCCCGTGCCAAGCAAGTATGATGGCAGTCCAAAGTTATGTCGCGGGTTTCTCAACCAATGTGAAATCCAGTTTGAGTTGTTGTCACATAATTTCCCCACGCCAAGATCCAAGGTTGCCTACATCATCTCCTTACTTTCTGGATCTGCTCTGAGCTGGGTGTCTCCTCTGTGGGAACGTGCTGATCCTCTGATTAACAACTACACAGACTTCGTGTCAACCTTCAGACGGATCTTTGACGAGCCTGGTCGTGCGACATCAGCTTCCGCTGACCTGATTCAACTTCGTCAAGGTACCCGTAGTATGGGACAATATGTCATTCAGTTCCAGACGTTGGCCGCAGAGATTCAGTGGAATAATCAGGCCCTGGTAGCAGCTTTCTGGCATGGACTTTCTGACCGGATCAAAGATGAACTGGCGACCCGCGATCTTC
This sequence comes from Pseudophryne corroboree, assembly GCF_028390025.1. NCBI lineage: Eukaryota > Metazoa > Chordata > Amphibia > Anura > Myobatrachidae > Pseudophryne > Pseudophryne corroboree. The sequence continues at coordinate 145,644 of NW_026967580.1, read as the reverse complement.
CTGTACAATTGTCTGAGTTGATTTCCTTGTGCATTAAGTTGGACTCTCGCATCCGCGAACGCAATAATGAACGCGCTCGGAGTGAGCCACGCAGATCAAGGATAATACCTTCAGTACAGTTCCAGTCTCCTTCTTCTGACGAGCCTATGCAGATAAATAGGTCCCGCCTAACTCCTGAAGAGCGGGCAAGAAGAATGCGTGAGAGACTCTGTCTGTACTGTGCGGCTGCGGGCCACCAGATTAACTCCTGCACAGTGCGTTCGGGAAACGCCAGATCCTGACTTGTAAAGGAGGAGTCAAGTTGGGATCTTTTTGTCAAGCTCCTTCTAATCAAGACCTTATCCTTCCTGTGACGTTAGAGACTTCAGTTGGGCTCCAGTCCGCGTCAGCATTAGTGGACTGTGGTGCTGCAGGAAACTTCATCACCCAAGCTGCGGTAAATAAATTTTGCTTACCTATGTGTGAACTTTCCTGTCCGGTTTATATTACCGCCGTGGATGGTAGTCGAATCTCCAAGGGGAATATTTCTCATCAAACTGCCCCAGTGGTCCTGGGAGTTGGATTCCTACACTCTGAACTGATTAAGTTCTTAGTCATCCCTCAAGCCACCCAGGAGATCGTCTTGGGCATGCCCTGGCTCCAGCTACATAATCCACAGTTTGACTGGTCAACGTTGCAGCTTACATCATGGGGTTCACATTGCCATCAGTCCTGTTTAGCCCAAGTGTGTCCCATAAAATCTACCGAAGTAAAGACACAGTCAAGTCTCCCAGCAGCCTATCAAGATTTCTCAGATGTCTTCTGTGAAAAGGCCGCTGATGTCCTGCCGCCCCATAGGGAATGGGATTGTCCCATCGATCTCCTTCCTGGCAAGAAGCCACCTAGGGGGCGCACCTACCCGTTGTCTGTTCCTGAAACTGAGGCGATGAGCGATTACATCAGAGAGAATCTTCAGAAGGGATTCATCCGTCCGTCATCATCACCCGCTGGTGCAGGTTTCTTCTTTGTTAAAAAGAAGGATGGAGGACTGCGTCCATGCATTGACTACCGGGGTCTCAATGACATTACCATCAAAAATAGTTATCCATTACCACTCATTACCGAATTATTTGACAGAGTTAAAGGAGCCCGCATCTTCACCAAGTTAGATCTCCGCGGTGCCTACAATCTCATCAGAATCCGGAGTGGTGACGAGTGGAAGACAGCTTTTAACACTCGAGATGGCCATTACGAATACCTGGTAATGCCATTTGGGTTGAGTAATGCTCCAGCAGTGTTCCAACACTTTGTGAACAAAATCTTTCGTGATGTCCTGTATAAGTACCTCGTTGTTTACTTGGATGATATCCTCATCTTCTCCCAAGACCTTCCATCTCATCGTCTACAAGTCCGTGAAGTCCTCCGACGTCTTCGTGAGAACCGGCTCTACGGTAAACTTTCTAAATGCACCTTTGAAGTTCCCTCTATACCCTTCCTGGGTTATATAATTTCCGGATCAGATCTTCAGATGGACCCGACAAAATTGGAAGCTATTGCCAATTGGTCCATTCCAAATTCTCTCAAGTCTATCCAGCGGTTCCTGGGTTTTGCCAACTACTATAGGAAATTTATTCGGGGATTCTCCACTCTCATCGCTCCCATTACCAACCTGACTCGGAAAGGGGCAAACCATTCCAACTGGTCAGAAGAAGCCTTAGCAGCCTTTCAGAAGATCAAGCTGGCCTTTATGTCTGCTCCAGTTCTGTCTCAGCCAGATGTAAACAGACCGTTCGAGTTGGAGGTGGACGCCTCTACAGTTGGGGTTGGAGCTGTTCTCTCCCAGAAGGGAACCGATGGGAAAGTACACCCTTGTGGATTTTATTCTCGCAAATTCCTTCCTGCAGAAGCTAACTACTCCGTTGGAGATCAAGAACTACTGGCGATCAAGCTGGCTCTCGAGGAATGGAGATACCTCCTGGAAGGGGCCAAACATCCGTTCAACATCTACACGGATCATAAAAACCTGCTATATTTAAAGGCAGCTCAGTGCCTTAATCCTCGCCAGTCCAGGTGGGCTATGTTTTTCTCACGTTTTAATTTTAAGCTTCATTTCCGCCCAGGTTCGCAGAATGTTAAAGCTGACGCTTTATCCCGATCCATGGAATCCGAAGAGGAAACGCCTGACTCAGTGCCTCATTCCATCCTGAGTCCAGTGGTATTCGCTGCATCTCAAGTCTCCCCAGCTCCTCCTCCTGGTAAGACTTTTGTTTCCCCAGAACTCCGTCCCAAGTTGCTATCTTGGGCTCATCAATCCAAGTTCACCGGTCATCCTGGTGTCCTGAAGACCTTCAAGTTTCTCTCTGAGACGTACTGGTGGCCAAAGATGAAGGCTGACATCAAGGATTTCGTGGCATCCTGTCCTAAGTGTGTGCAGCATAAGACTCCTCGTCAGTCTCCAGCAGGTCAGTTACAACCATTGTCTGTTCCTAGTCGTCCCTGGTCACACCTGTCCATGGATTTTATCACCGACCTTCCTCCTTCCCAAGGATACAATACCATCTGGGTTGTAGTGGACAGATTCACCAAGATGGCTCATTTTGTTCCTCTCCAGGGTCTCCCTTCTGCCCCGAAACTTGCCCAAATCTTCCTACGGGAGATTTTCCGCTTACATGGTCTACCCTCGGAAATAATATCCGACCGGGGGGTACAGTTTGTAGCGAGGTTTTGGAGGGCCCTCTGTTCTGCCATGCTGGTTAAGCTGAAGTTTTCGTCATCGTACCATCCTCAGACGAATGGGCAGACAGAGAGGGTTAATCAAGAACTAGAGACGTTTTTAAGATTATATGTTTCATCTTCCCAGGATGACTGGTTCGATCTGCTCCCATGGGCCGAGTTTGCCCACAACTTCCGCTATCATACTGCTACTGAAACAACACCATTCTTTGCAGTATATGGGCAACATCCCCGTGTTCCTGACTTCCAAGAACTCCCTCATATGGATGTTCCTGCTGCCACTACTGCTCTGTCTCAGTTCTCATCAATTTGGAGAAAGATTCACGTGTCTCTCAAAAAGGCCTCCAGCCGGTACAAGTACTTTGCCGACCGCAAGAGACGTGCGGTTCCTAACCTGAAACCTGGGGACAAGGTTTGGCTGTCAACCCGTAACCTCCGTCTTAGGGTTCCGTCCATAAAGTTTGCACCCCGTTTCATTGGTCCTTTCCCTGTCGAAAGAGTCATCAACCCTGTGGCCTACAAACTGAAGTTACCACCTTCTCTTCGAATACCTAACGCTTTTCATGTTTCTCTCCTCAGACCTCTAGTCCTGAACCGTTTTCAGAGTGCTCTTCCAGTTGGCCCCAAAATTCGAACTCAGCGGGGCGTGGAATTCGAGATTGGCAAAATTCTGGACTCTCGTTGCCGGTATGGACGTCTCCAGTACCTGGTCGATTGGTCCGGTTATGGCCCAGAGGAGAGAAGTTGGGTAAATTCATCGGATGTCCATGCTCCAAGGTTGGTCCGTGTCTTCCACAGCACTCATCCATCCAAGCCACGTGGGTGTTCGGTGTCCACCCTTAAAGGGGGGGGTACTGTCAGGAATCGTCTCACCAAGCTGACATCCGTCCGCCGCTGCGGACTCCGTCCTGGCTCCCTGCGGTCACCTGTCGTCTGTGTCCCTGCCATGGGACGCCATCACGGGCCTGGGAGCGCTCCTGTGACAGCAGGCGTGTAGCACGCCGCGTTCCCGCTAGGCCGCGGCATGGGCGCCGCCATGACAGTTTACAAACAGCCAGCATACAGCGGCCAATCCGGTGCTTGGCCGCACCCACTTTCCCTCACTCACCCAATCCCTGTGAACCAAGGGGTACATAAGAGACTGCAGGATCAGTCTGCAGGGATCCTGGACTTTGTGTCACTTCTGCGACCCATGTGAAAGGATCTGTTCCTGTTCCTCCCGTGTTCCTGGCTCTCTGGTTAAGGACTTGTACTCCTGGTTACTCTGCACAGCTCCGTGGAACTTCAAGGCCCAGCAATACCTGCAATCTTCAAACAGGCTTCACACTCATCACCACCTTGTGTGCTTCAGCCTTGCAGTTGAGACTGACTCCAGGTGTGTTCCATTCCTCCACCTGTGATACAGCTTGCTGCTGTCAGTGCTTCACCACCTGCACTGTGGATAGTCAGACTCCTGCCTCTGCTACCAGGTTTGCCGTTTAACATCTCACTGACAAGTTTCATGTTTTAAACCTGCACTGGTTTCCAAACCAGCATCATCTTTACAAGCACCTGTTCTTCTGTTTATCATATTACCGGTTATTATTTCTCCAGTCATCTGTCATCCTGTTGCCATAGACTTTCAGCTATTACGCTGTGTGATTGACATTTCCATTTGTTATTATTATTTCTGCTGCCATTCTGTTTATATCATCTGCTAATAAATATCATTGCGCTCATGCGCAGGAACGTTATCCAGCCTCCTCGTTTTCTCCCATCTACCTCCACTGACCCACTAGCGCCCCCTCCGGGGACACAACCAAAACACAATCTGACACACTACAGTTATTATCACTGATTTGTGCGGACGTTGTCTCACTGTATTGTCTGTCTGTCTGCATGACAATATGAGAAACAGCAGCTTGTCTGTGATAACTGTGAGAATGTCTGATTTGCAGTCAGAGTTGTCCGCTGCATGAAAAGACCGTGAGGCGGCTAAGTCTGATTCACGGATAATACCGTGTGAGCAGCCAATGTGGGCTCGGGATGTTTCTAGAACTTTGCTGGGTTACAAAGTCCATGTATAGTTCAATTTCTAAGAATGGTCATCGTTTATCTCATAATTACATTCTGATGATTCAATGCTACATCTGATATCTCAGCATTGGGTCAGGAGTCAGATAGTGAGGTCACTAATAGCCCGAGCTATGATGATCTCATTAGAGCGGTACGCCAGCTGCTAGGTTGCACTGAAACATATGAGGTTTTATTGCTAGCAGACTATGGGCGACTGTGTGTTTTTCTTATTCATATCTCTTAATAAGCATTTAATAGAAGCATGGCTAAATACAGTTAAACACTTTTCTGGGACAACACGATTTCTGTCTAAATATCTTTTCCCACAGGCTATGACAACTAAATCGCCATCGGTGGAGTTTTCAGTTTCTAAACTTTCACTAAAATTAACTATTCCAGTCCCAGGTGCAGCTACGCTTAAAGACCCCTCGGAGAGTAAGCTGGAGGCCATGCTAAAGTCCATGTATACAGCAACAGGGGTGATGCTTATACCTGTTTAAGTTGGAGTTTGGGTTAACAAGGCTGTAGTTGCATGGGTGAAACAGCTCAGGTTAGGCCTACAACGGGGTTTTCCCTCAGACCAGCTTATATTTCTTACCGATCACATTTGTGAATTGGTTGAGTATTTAGGTACGGCTTCGTTGGATAAGTTTGTTCTCGGCTTGCAGCCCAACAGCTGCTGTGGTTGCGTTCTTGACAGGCCGCCATGCAGAGGGACGTGATTTTCAACAAACCACTAACCATCGTCAGGACTCAAGCCAGTGGCATGACGGGCTTCCAGCCCATCTTGGCTCTTCAGTTGTGGGAGCACACCTTCAGAAGTTTCCCTTCGCGTAGTTTCAGACATCACAGATGGGTGGATCCGCAGTTTTGTTTTAAGAGGTTTCAATGAGTTTGACTGTCTATCACCGATGCAGTTTTTCAAGACAGGTCTGCCTGTGTCAGCAGACAAGTGAGCAGGTCTGCAGACCGCTGTTCAGTCTCTCGTACATTCAGCAGTTTTGGTTCAGGTTCCAGTACACCAACAAGGTCAAGGGTTTTATTCCAATCTTTTTGTAGTACCAAAGCCGGATGCCTCAGTCACACAGATATGGAACCTAAAGGGGTTCAATCGGTACGTCACTACACATTCAAGGTGGAATCCCTACGGTCAGTGATTGCAGGTTTAGAACCACAGCAATTCATGATTTTGCGGGATCTCAAGGATACGTACTTACACATTCCAATTTGGCCACCACATCCGCATCTGGCGTACTTAAGTTTGCAGTACGACAAGCGCCTCGGGTATTCACAAAGGTGATGTCTGTGATGATAGTTCATCTCAGATCCCTGGGAGTGATAATCGTTCCGTACTTAGATGACCTTCTCATCAAGGCTTCATCTCAACAAATTCTTTAACATGCCTTACTGTTGTACAGTGTACTAGTTCAGTACGGTTGGATTGTCAAAGAATTCAGTTTTAGGAATGATTCTGATTACGGTGGATCAACGCATTTACCTGTCACAACAGAAAGTCCATGCTATTCATCATCTAGTACTGCCAGTGCTCAAACCACGGACAGTCTCGGTGCATTTGTACATTCGACTGGTAAGACAGATGGGGGCATCTTTCAAAACACTCCAGTTCGGAAGATTTCACTCGGGTCCTTTTCAACTGGATCTTCTCGCATAGTGATCCGGCTCTCGTCTACAAATTCATCAGATGGTGCGCTTGTGTCCAGGACAATATCATGTGGTGATGTTCGGCCCAATTGAGGATTCGAGCAACCTCTCGCATGGCAATGCGACTTTGAGTCCATCCCCTTTTTGTTGATGTATGCGACTTCTGCTGCGTTGTCCAACTGAACCTGAACAGTGTGAGACAGATATCAGTCAGTGCAGTGCGGTGCTGTGATAGGCGGCAGCACGCAATACAGACAGCACTAGCTTTCTGACATATGTCCGCGGCGTCTGGTAACAGAGACTAGGATCATGCCTGCTGTGTATTACAGGACCCTAAATGCCAGTACTGTCAGTACAGAGGAGCATATAATTGTCCTATGCTATCACTACACTTATGTAATAGCTCTTGAATTGCCCTATAATCTATATAGACATGAGGGATGTGGAACGTAATATTGGTATGAGCATAATACAGATATAATTTGATATCCGCTGAGTACGGACGCATTACCTCTTTTGAGGGGCATATAATACATAAACACATAATAAATAGATCTGATCCCTTTCTGAATGGTTTATGTATGATCAATGTGCAATTTTGCTATTAAAAAGGTTGCATACTACAATTAATAACGTTACACGCATGTATATATACATATGAAGGACTGTATATAGGAAAGACTTCCACTGTGTTTTTCTGCCTATGATAAGAAACTTTCACAACTGTATCCCATCTGGAAGGAGTTACTGCAGACCTCCAATGATATGGTGGTACAGTTATAACACAGCAAGATACTCTGTTTTAAGAAAGTAACAATTGTATCGGTTACAACATTCTGCTGTGTATCAAATGATATTAAATGTATCACCTAGAAGTAACTGTAACTTTTGGCAGGATAGAAACACAGAGGTAATGTCTATATTGGGAATTTTTGTCCCCACTAAACAATATAAGGCTCAAATATAATCAGGAGCAAGTATTGTTAATATTAACAGAATAAGGTTGTTACAGGTTCATGAAGAATTATATTATTAATTAGGGATTGCTATACCAATCATAAAGAATATACATATATATATCCCAATTTTATTCCTTTTAGGAATACAGCAGTGGAATACGATCTGTACATAAAATATAAATAAATGATAGGTGGCACACGGCTTTGTTTTTAATTTTCTTTATTATTTGGCACCAGGACAAAATAAATTGTTTCTTTTTTTTCTTTTTTTTTGTCCATTTTTCTGATTCACGTCTAATTATCTTCTATTGTTTTTATATTTCACTGTTTACGGCCTATTTAAGGGTCTTAATACTTCATATGGGATACTAATAAAGTTGATACATTCCATATGGGTATTGGTATGTACTATGAATTAAGTGTCAATACATATATATAAAAAAAGTATAACGACACAGATTTAATATCAGGAATTCTTGTTGGTCCTGGGAGAGAGTGCACCCAGAGAAACTGATCCCTTTCTTCACCCTTCTTGTACGTGTTTTAGGATCAGTGGGTAGCACCAGTCTATAATTTTATATCTGTATTGTATACAGTTATTGAGAGACTACATCCCTACAATTATTACTGAAACACGAGCAAGTGAACTGCCTGACGCAGAGTGTTGTAAATTGCCCTGAGTTCCAGGACACTGATTGACAGTAATCCTGTGATAATGAGCTGCTGAAACTGGCTTCCTAGCACGTAACATGGTTGGTTTAACCAACTGTGGAATGCCCTCTCGTCTTGAAAGTCGTCTCAACAGCCACCCCGTAAACCGCAGTCGCGCTAAATCAGGGTAAAGGAACGACGCCTGCTGTAGTATAACTTGGAAAACAGTATTTCGGCAAGGCGTGTTGCACAATTGGGTGCCTTGTCATGCAAGCCACCATATCTGGTATTTCATACTGACAGAGCGGAACTTTGGACAAATCCCGCTTTTCTACCACAGGTAGTATCTTCTTTCACATCAATCAACCAATCGTAGTTCCTGTCTTTCAGAAGATTCAGGTACTCCAGCTACTTTGGATGTGGTACGAGCACTCCGCGTTTATGTAGCCTGAACATCAACAGTACGTATAACGGATACTTTGTTCTTTGTGTGATGCAGTCAATATAGGTTGGCCAGCTTCCAAACAGATCTTGGCCAGATAGATTAACCTGACCATTCGTCAGGTACACCTTCATGCTAGTCAATGGGAACGTCATGGGCAGTAGGCCTTAGAGCTTCTACGACGCAACCTTGCCATGCAGCTACATGGCCATCAGTGCACACGTTTGTGCGCTTTTACAAGTTTGATAATTCTGTGGCATCAGCTTCTAGCTTTGGCCGTCTAGTGTTACTGGTGCCAAACAGCTCTTCCGCCCAAGGGGGAAACTTTGGTACGTCCCAAGAGTGCTCCAGTGACCCCTAGTGGATTAGAAAGAAAACAGGATTTTGATACCAGATAAATACTTTTCGTTGCACCCACAGGGGCACTAGACACCCACCCAGAGCAGTTTCTCCTGGCTGGTGGTAAGTTCAATAGTTCTTATGGTAACACATTTTCACCGACTTGTTCTAATGTTAAGGTGATTGTTATCTATTGTCGTGTCAACTTTCTAATTGTCCATTATGTTATGTGTCAACTTTATAGTTGTCTGTTATGTTATAATGTTATATGTAATTCTCCATTGTTCATCCTCCTTTTTCGCTCCTATTTGGCTCAGCAAAAAAACACTAAGACATCTTGGGAGTATGAGGAGGAAGGATGGTTACACATTAACATTTTTAAATGCGCCTATCCCTGCTATCGCACCGTCCATATCCCAAGAGTACTCCAGTGCCCCCTGTGGATTCAAAGAAAAGGATTTATCTGGTAAGTACCAAAATCCTATTATCGATAGTAATAATACAGGGACATGACTGTGGAGGTGAGGGGATCTGGGCGTATTTACAGTGATATTTATGTCTCCCCCATTTCACAGAGGTGTGAAGAAGACATCTGGTGAGCATGAGACACCCATCAGCCATGCTCATGTGTCAGGAGGACTGAGCAGGTCCCAGAGCCCCATCACGGTGCCTCCACCTCACTCACTGATACATGAGAGACACAGTGACCAGAAGATCCAGGAACTCACCAACAAGATCATTCCACTGCTGACTGGAGAGGTGACTGCTGGGAATGGGACATTATACAGTAACACCAGGAGATGTGTCTGGTTGATGACTGGAGAGGTGACTGCTGGGAATGGGGCATTATACAGTAACACCAAGGGATGTGTCTGGGTGATGACTGGAGAGGTGACTGCCGGGAATGAGGCCTTATACAGTAACACTGTGGGACGTGTGTGGGTGATGACTGGAGAGGTGACTGCCAGGGAATGTTTCTGGGTGAAAACTGGAGAGGTGACTGCTGGGAATGGAACATTGTACAGTAACACCAGGGGATGTGTCTGGGTGATGACTGGAGAGGTGACTGCTGGATATGGGACATTATACAGTAACACCAGGGTACATGTCTGGGTGATGACTGGAGAGGTGACTGCTGGGAATGGGGTATTATACAGTAACACCAGGGGATGTGTCTGGGTGATGACTGGAGAGGTGACTGCTGGGAAGGGGGCATTATACAGTAACACCAGGGGATATGTCTGGGTGATGAGTGGAGAGGTGAATGCTGGGAATGGGGCATTATACAGTAACACCAGGGGACGTGTCTGGGTGATGACTGGAGAGGTGACTGCTGGGAATGGGACATTATACAGTAACACCAGGGGATGTGTCTGGGTTATGACTTGAGAGGTGACTGCTGGGAATGGGACATTATACAGTAACACCAGGGGACGTGTCTGGTTGCTGACTGAAGAGGTGACTGCTGGGAAGGGAACATTGTACAGTAACACCAGGGGATGTGTCTGGGTGATGACTGGAGAGGTGACTGCTGGGAATGGGACATTATACAGTAACACTGTGTTAGGATTCTGTTCAGTATGTATCTGGTGTCAGCTGATCCATATGTGTTCTGTTCCTTGGCTCTGTGTACATGCAGCTCAGCAGGTGCACAGGGTTTGTAATTACTAGTGAACACTCCCAGCCTGGCCTTGTTCATTGGTTAGTGTGGCTGTTAAAGGCCAGCTAGCTGAGTTCTCAGACGCCGGTGATATTATACTACTTTCCTGCCTGAACTACCTGCATTGCCTGGTGTCTTCGTCCTAGCTCCTGTTCATGCCTAGAAGCCTGGTTTTCCAGTTCATGTAATCCTGCCACAACCATTCTTGCCAGCTCATGTTCATGCCAGAACTATTTAGTTAAGTATCATGGACTTTCACTGTGATCTGTGGATTCTCTAGTATTCACTATTCGTGTTACATGTTACTATGGACTTCCTCTATGCCTGCATGCTGTTATGCTTTGTTATACAAATCCTGCAATCAGTTCCGTGGATTATATTACTCTGATTCTTTATTCAACTGTCCCATTACTTTGCTACAATTCTCAGTCTGCAAACCCATTTACTCTTAGCTCACATTGTACCCTGGATTGTTACTGTGATTCCTCTGCCATACCTCATTATATCACCGGCCATAAAACACACTACTGGAGTAGTATGCTCAGAATGGACCCAGTCGTTTCAAGTCCAGTCCAGATCTCAGCCGGTCAGACTCATGTTGCAGATCCAGTTCCGGGTCTTCTGAGCAAGCTGCAGAACTTTGAGAGTACACAGACACTGCTGTTACAAGCCTTTTTAGGAATATCTTCTCGTGTGGATCTGCTGCAGCAGCAGAGTATTCCAACCTCTCAAAGTGTCCTGGAGGCAGTTAATCCTTGCCATAATCAGCCTGGTGAGGACAATATTGTTGGTACATTTTCTTGCAACTGTTCCAGGTCCTCTCTGTCCCATGGTGGAGTGAATCCTGAGCGACTGAGTAATTTGTTCGTGAAAATTGAGCAGTTACAAACATTTTTTACTGGTATAACTCAATTGATACCAGAAATTTTTGGGAGTTTTCTGGACCTTTTCAAAGCTTACTCTCAGGTTTCTGAGACCAATGTTACTACAGACTCTTGCTTCCCCACTACTGAAATTCCCTCGTCAGGTTGGGGTGAAGGGAGATTTCGGAGTTACCTGCGACCCAGGCTTTCTGAAGCTGAACGCCAGCGGCGTATTGAGAATGGTCTCTGTCTCTATTGTGGGAGTGCTGAACACCTGATTAAAGACTGTTCACTATGCAGGTTCAGAAATAGTGATAAACTTCAGCCTTCCAGGGTTCAAGCTGATAAATCACTCAATGTCCTTCCAGACCCTATTTCTCCCAAAAAGCTTGCCCAAAAGAAAACTCTTATTTACAATTGGAGTCCTGTGACGAGGGGCTCAGAACTTAAATTTGGGAACCAGCAGGAGACTATTAAGTCTCTTATCAGCAGTGAGGTGTTCACCGCCTGTGCCCCAGGAGGGGTCTCGAGTGGCTGTGCCCCAGGAGAGGTCTCGAGTGGCTGTGTCTCAGGAGGGGTCTCGAGTGGCTGTGCCCCAGGAGGGGTCTCGAGTGGCTGTGCCCCAGGAGGGGTCTCGAGTGGCTGTGCCCCAGGAGGGGTCTCGAGTGGCTGTGCCCCAGGAGGGGTCTCGTGTGCCAGCCCCAGGAGGGGACTCGTGTGCCAAAGCCCCAGGAGGGGACTCGTGTGCCAAAGCCCCAGGAGGGGACTCGTGTGCCAAAGCCCCAGGAGGGGACTCGTGTGCCAAAGCCCCAGGAGGGGACTCGTGTGCCAAAGCCCCAGGAGGGGTTCCCACTGCCCTTGCCTCACGGCATGAGGACCCGTCTGCCCTTGCCTCACGGCATGAGGACCCGTCGGCCCTTGCCTCACGGCATGAGGACCCGTCGGCCCTTGCCTCACGGCATGAGGACCCGCCTGCCCTTGCCTCACGGCATGAGGACCCGTCTGCCCTTGCCTCACGGCATGAGGACCCGTCTGCCCTTGCCTCACAGCATGAGGACGCTGTTTTCCCTTCCATCGGGCATGCGAGGACTGCCGTGTCAACGGTCAGTCCAAATGTTGTCTTGTCTTTCAGGGTCACTCAGTCATCCAAGTCTGCCTTTCCAGAGGTCCGTGAAGTGCCTGCCTTTCCAGAGGTCCGTGAGGTGCCTGCCTTTCCAGAGGTCCGAGAGGTGTCCGCCTTGCCAGAGGTCCGGGAAGTGCCTGCCTTTCCAGAGGTCCGTGAGGTGCCTGCCTTTCCAGAGGTCCGAGAGGTGTCCGCCTTGCCAGAGGTCCGAGAGGTGTCCGCCTTGCCAGAGGTCCGAGAGGTGCCCGCCTTGCCAGAGGTCCGAGAGGTGCCCGCCTTGCCAGAGGTCCGAGAGGTGCCCGCCTTGCCAGAGGTCCGAGAGGTGCCCGCCTTGCCAGAGGTCATGCCAAGGCCTGTCCAGCCCCAGGAGGGGGTTCTGCCTGTCCAGCCCCAGGAGGGGGTTCTGCCTGTCCAGCCCCAGGAGGGGGTTCTGCCTGTCCAGCCCCAGGAGGGGGCTCTGCCTGTCCAGATTCCAGAAAGGGTAGTTGATGGCCTCTCACCAAAAGGGTCATCAAACCCTGAAGTCCCAGGATGGGTTCCAGTTTTTGTGTCCAGTCCTGCAGCCCTAGAAAGGGCATCTGATTCAAGTTCTAGTGTTAAACATTGTGCCTCAGAGTTGATTTCCAGTGTGAACACAGCTTTCTCAGACTGTATCCAAAATGCCTCCAAACACAATCATGTCGGATCTGTTAGTTTTTGTTCCAAGAAAGATCTCCATTGTAATACTCCAGGGAATATTGTCTTTGAAGGAGATCTTGCCCAATTCCGTGCCCTGGCTCGCCAGTATCTCATATACATCGAATCAGACTCGTCAATCAGCATCACTCCTCCCAATGCAGTTAATTATTTCCTCAGATCCTTCAGAGGGGAAGCTTTGGACTGGGCCAAACCCTTCATCAAGTCCAAGGATCCATTGCTCTCTGATCTTCCTGCCTTCATTAAAGCGGTACAACAAAGATTCACCCCAAAATCAGACTGTTCAAAGTTGTCCATAGATTCAAATTCTGCTGTATCTATTTCCAGTCAAAGTCTACCTGTTCCGGTCCGTAAAGTTAATTTAACTGCTTCTGCTAATGAGTCTCCATGTCTTCCTGATCCTAAAGAGAAATTTCCTGCCCTACCAGTTCCTGGGAAGAACTTTAAGTTTCGTAAGTCTCAAGTAGGGGCTTCATGTCCTGTTGGTCCTGAGAAAGCTCTTCCTTCTGTCAAGTCTGAAAAGAAAGTCCAGTCTGTGGGTCCTGTTAAAAACTCTCATTCTTTTGATCCTGACCAAGATCCAGACTATATTATCTTTAATGGGAGGTTGGAGCAATTTCGAGATCTGTTACTTCAAGTTCGGGAATTGGATCCATGCCTTTCCTCTGATGCTGAGATAATTCTATTCTTGGGCATGGCCTTCAAGGGGGAGGCTCTGAAATGGCTTAAACCACTCATCTCTTCAAACGATCCTGTTCTTCAAGACTTGAAAGCCTTCAGTAATGCTGTTACTAAAAGATTTAGTGATCCTGAAAAATATTTTTTTGAATGTTCTGGGAGTCCTGCCTTGTCCACGAAAGAACCTTCTATTACTGAAGTCGGATCACCTTTGAGGAATCAGCACACGAATGACTCTTCATCTCACAAAGACTGCAGGCTTCCAAAATCTTCTCCAAAACAACAAACCAAGTACATAATTTCTGGCTGTATGTCATTTTCCTCCCCACACAATTGGTCTTCTGAAAATTCCTGTAATTTGAACTCATCTGCTCAGTCTGTCAAGTCTTTATCTTCTGCTAAGAAAGCTGTGGTTTTGCCTTGTGACGTTGACTCCAATTCAGATTATGACTCTGTAGCTGAAGAAGCTTTGTTACTGGAGTCACCTGTAAGCTATGGCAATGTCTTTATGCTTCCAGTGGTAAAACCAAAACGGTCCCGTAAGAAGAAGCATCGTCGGAGATCTTGAACTTATGATTTATCTCTAAGACTTTTTGTTTCCCTTAGTCCTGTTTGGGTGTCCGGAGTCCACCCTGAAGGGGGGGGTAATGTTAGGATTCTGTTCAGTATGTATCTGGTGTCAGCTGATCCATATGTGTTCTGTTCCTTGGCTCTGTGTACATGCAGCTCAGCAGGTGCACAGGGTTTGTAATTACTAGTGAACACTCCCAGCCTGGCCTTGTTCATTGGTTAGTGTGGCTGTTAAAGGCCAGCTAGCTGAGTTCTCAGACGCCGGTGATATTATACTACTTTCCTGCCTGAATGACCGGCTTGCCTGGTGTCTTCGTCCTAGCTCCTGTTCATGCCTAGAAGCCTGGTTTTCCAGTTCATGTAATCCTGCCACAACCATTCTTGCCAGCTCATGTTCATGCCAGAACTATTTAGTTAAGTATTATGGACTTGTTACTGTGATCTCTGGATCCTCTAGTATTCACTATTCGTGTTACATGTTACTATGGACTTCCTCTATGCCTGCATGCTGTTATGCTTTGTTATACAAATCCTGCAATCAGTTCCGTGGATTATATTACTCTGATTCTTTATTCAACTGTCTCATTACTCTGCTACAATTCTCAGTCTGCAAACCCATTTACTCTTAGCTCACATTGTACCCTGGATTGTTACTGTGATTCCTCTGCCATACCTCATTATACCACTGCTATAATAAATACTTAGTATTCCTGCACTTCTGTGGACATTCATTTCCGGCAACAGTGATTGTTATACATTCTAGTCCTGTAATCAAGTCCTGGCTCTTACCTGTTATATTTCTCACCTGCTGTCCATAATCAGTGTAAGTGTGCTGCACATTTCAGTATTAAAGGGAGAGTCCATAGTCTGCTAACCTTTAATTCTGCTACAACGTGCTCAAGTTATTTCTGTATTCCCCAGTCAAGTCTGGTTAACCATTTCTATGTCACACTGCATCTGCCTGCATCTCCAGTAGTAATTCTCTCCTTGTAATTCACCTGCCAAACATTAGAGGCAGGTGAATCGTAACACACCGGGGGATGTGTCTGGGTGATGACTGGAGAGGTGACTGCTGGGAATGGGGCATTATACAGTAACACCGGGGGATGTGTCTGGGTGATGACTGGAGAGGTGACTGCTGGGAATGGAACATTATACAGTAACACCGGGGGATGTGTCTGGGTGATGACTGGAGAGGTGACTGCTGGGAATGGGACATTATACAGTAACACCGGGGGATGTGTCTGGGCGATGACTGGAGAGGTGACTGCTGGGAATGGGACATTATACAGTAACACCAGGGACGTGTCTGGGTGATGACTGGAGAGGTGACTGCTGGGAATGGGGCATTATACAGTAACACGGGGGATGTGTCTGGGTATGACTGGAGAGGTGACTGCTGGGAATGGAACATTATACAGTAACACCGGGGGATGTGTCTGGGTGATGACTGGAGAGGTGACTGCTGGGAATGGGACATTATACAGTAACACCAGGGGATGTGTCTGGGTGATGACTGGAGAGGTGACTGCTGGGAATCGGGCATTATACTGTAACACCAGGGGATGTGTCTGGGTGATGACTGGAGAGGTGACTGCTGGGAGTGGGGCATTATACAGTAACACCAGGGGATGTGTCTGGGTGATGACTGGAGAGGTGACTGCTGGGAATCGGGCATTATACTGTAACACCAGGGGATGTGTCTGGGTGATGACTGGAGAGGTGACTGCTGGGAGTGGGGCATTATACAGTAACACCAGGGGATGTGTCTGGGTGATGACTGGAGAGGTGACTGCTGGGAGTGGGGCATTATACAGTAACACCAGGGGACGTGTCTGGGTGATGTCTGGAGAGGTGACTGCTGGGAATGGGGCATTATACATTAGCACCAGGGGATGTGTCTGGGTGATGACTGGAGAGGTGACTGCTGGGAATGGGACATTATACAGTAACACCAGGGGAAGTGTCTGGGTGATGACTGGAGAGGTGACTGCTGGGAATGGGACATTATATAGTAACACCAGGGGATGTGTCTGGGTGATGACTGTATCACTGTGTGTGTCAGGTTCCTATAAGGTGTAATGATGTCACTGTCTATGTCTCCATGCAGGAGGGGGAGTATATAGAGGAACACAGGGGTCTGTACAAGAACATGATGATGGAGAATCACCGGCCCATCACATCACTGGGTAAGAGGAGACTGTCATGTATTGTACAGTGGAGAGCAGGTATGGGGGCCCCTATATACACACATCATCTGATAATCACATATATACACTGTACTCAGTCACTGTGTGTCTCCTACAGATGGGCCTAGTAACAGAGATACCCCAGAGAGATGTCCCCGTCCTCTGTATTCCCAGGATTGTACAGAGGAGAATCACAGGATCCCACAGGAGGATCAGGTAGGTGGGATTTAGGGTCTCCCCAATATACCAAAGTGACTGTCACCATACGATCTGTAGAGGAGCTGTGTGTCTTATACACTGATATTATACTGTTCACCTCAGTTTAATCTGACTGTATGCAAATGTCATTATAGTGTTTTTTGTTTTTTAGGTGCAACGTCTGTCTGATATTAAAACAGAAGATATAAAGGGAGAGGAAGAGACGTATGTGACTGATATAAAGGCAGAAGATACAGAGGGAGAAGAAGAGACTTATGTGAGTGATATAAAGGCAGAAGATACAGAGGGAGAAGAAGATACGTATGTGACTGATATGAAGGCAGAAGATACAGAGGGAGAAGAAGAGACGTATGTGACTGATATAAAGGCAGAAGATATAGAGGGAGTAGAAGAGACGTATGTGACTGATATAAAGGCAGAAGATATAGAGGGAGTAGAAGAGACGTATGTGACTGATATAAAGGCAGAAGATATAGAGGGAGAAGAAGAGACGTATGTGACTGATATAAAGGCAGAAGATATAGCGGGAGAAGAAGAGACGTATGTGACTGATATAAAGGCAGAAGATATAGAGGGAGAAGAAGAGACGTATGTGACTGATATAAAGGGAGAAGAAGAGATGTATGTGAGGGGTGATCAGCAGTGTAAGGAGGAGGAGATCCCTACAGATATCAGCACAGGTGAGTAAGAAACACTTATTACAGTAGTCACATATTCTCATTGCTCAGTCACTACAGCAATCTCTTATACTACACCCTCCGCCGCCATCAGCCCTGTTCTCAGTTGGGTGTTTCTAACATAAGGCTATCCATGACAAACATCACATGTAGAGAGTTATTACACACAACATTATTATGTTATTAAAAGTAACAAGCAGAAGTTTATTATTAGTGATTATATATAAATGTGTATATATGTATGTATATAATATAAATAGTATTGTTTTTTGTGGAATATGAAATATTTCCTGCTATACAGTAGACCTGAGCTCACCAAATACAATTTGTATAAAATTAAATTTGAATCTAGAACTTCAAGTAAAACAGGTTAAAAGCTTATCACAAGTACATATCTGTATAATCATAAGACAAGCGTTTTGCACTTGTTGTCACCCTATCATGGGCAGGCTTGTTCTTATCCACTCCAATTCACCCTAAATACAAATTACATGTCTCCAACGCGTTTCATCAATAGTGATTTCTTCAGGGGTGTTTTCTGTTAAAGGCTTTAGCCTTAAATATCAGTTGTGTATACTTGAAATAATTGTGTAACCTTCAGATGGTAATTGTGGACTTGTTCATGATGAACACATTCCTAATTACTTGTGAATAATAGTTCCTGCTCTGTGCAGTTCTGAGGTTATGACTTTAGGGAATGTAATGGTCACATCCAATATTGCTCAATCTAAGGTCTCCCAGTAGCCTTACTACATACATTAATGTGTCTTGCATTACTATTTTAACTAACAATAATAAACAGTGGAGTTTTAGTTCATGTATTGCTCAGTGCATTTAAGCCTGCAGTGCCCGACAAGGGACCCCACTATACTGCAGGTCCTACGCTATTGCTCAAAATAATTACCATACAAACAGCTATCGCATTAGTGTTAAACTTTAGGTTTGCTCTCAGCGGCGGGAACAGTGGCTGAAGGCTTGGATTGGTTTTCAGAGCACCAGTCTGACCTGCCACCACATATCACGTGGCCCTCCAATTCACCAGATCTGGGACTGTGGGACTGCTTGGCTGGGTCCGGCATTGTACTGTTGGTGCAGTTCCTGATGCGTTTGGAACGATTGGTGGTTGCTAGGCGCCCTAAATGCCTGTGGTCCTGATTTGTCATGATCTACTTTCACCCACTGTTCCACAGCTGAGATTCTTGGTGTCCATGCTTCTTCCACTGTAGATGGATACTACTCACTGTCTACAAGGGATCACCAACAAACAAATGCCGGTCTCGGACAAAACCAATGGCTCCCTTTTGCCAGTTGCATCACGTGCAGGACCCATGGTTCCATCTGAAAAAGAAACCTGAAGAAAATATTAAGGAATCAATAGCTGGTGCCCTCCAAACCAGGCTGCATCAGTTGGTGCAACGTAATGTAGAATCCATACAAGGCGGCACTCAGAATAAATAGACCAGGCAGGTTTAGTGTACCAAAGTTTCAATGCTCTATTCGCGGCATTTTCATCAGGGTGCAGAACACAAGAGACGTACAACCACTCACCTAATATACCCGGTGGAACCGTCCATGTCGCCATCCGTCGCGCACTCCAGCGCATCAAAGTGACGTCATCTAACACACGCTACGTCCGGGGACACGGAGAGAACCCTGTCCACGTGACCTATATTAACCAATGAGGTCAAAAGTATCAAGTAACCTGCCAACAAAACAGTGTGACAACACCGATCAAATTCTATCCTCTTAAATATATATATATCTTTCTCTGCCAGGGTCCACAGGTTATCCACAGGATAACATTGGGATATGATGACGTGATAGCAGATTTGCAAAAAACGGTCAAAGCATTCGGCCTTCCAGCATGCAACGGGCCTGTCCATATATCCCCGCCTCCTGACTCAGGCAAATCAGTTCTTTGGTGCGGCAGGAGCCGGACCATGGTCAGAGGGCTGCTGTTTTTTTAGCAGCCATAAGTTTTCTTATTTTATTTTATTGTATTACTATTTTTTTTTTTGAGTGACCTTTCTATAAAGCATCTTATACGCACCTTAGAGTCGCTCCAACATCTCCCCACCGGGTCGCGACAACGCTTACCCACATGTACAATGAGGCAGGCACAGGTTCTGGTGAACCTTCATGGGCTACTTTACACAGACATTATCCAATGTAGCTGAGCAGTTTATACCAGTGATAGGTTTCCATATTAACCCTTACATGCAACATTCATTCTGAGGTTTATACACCTAGGAAATTGTCAGCCTCTCAAAAAAGCAGGCTGAAAGGCTGGTGGTAAGTAAATCACATAGACATGATACAACATCTTCCCAGTCTACACATGTTTTAGGTGAGGATTCGTTGGAGGATGAGGACTCATTGCACTTCGGAAGGTCTCAGCTCAGTGGACATACCTGAGCTAATTAGTGCTATGTAAGCCATTCTATCCTCAGAAGAGGCAGCAGAGCCTGTGTTAAAAACTAAGGCAACTGTGTTTAAACATCCCAAAACAGCTGATGGAAATTTTTGGTTACGCCCAATAGGAAGTTATAATTCCAAGAAATGGAATTCCAATTATCTTCGTCCAGCTGGGGAATGTTTAAAAAAAAAGGGAGGTGGCTCCCAAAGTAGATTCGCAAGTCTTAGATTGGTGCGAAAATCTACATTACTTTTGTTTTTAACATCAATAAATGATGTCACGGGAGTGTGGCCTGACTGGAAAGGCAGCAGGAAGCAGGATAAAGGAGCCCCTGCTTCATATAGGTCCTTTCTGCCTTTTACAGCTGTCCTACGGGCTCTTTCGGGCCCTTTCTTGCCCCTCTGTGTGTTTTGACACCCCGTTGTGAAGGTTGCGGAGCCGGGGAGCCATTCATTTTGCTTTTGCAGGTTGCGGCCTACACCTGGATCTGAAGCCGCGGACTGAAGTTGTGCAGTGATCCCACCGTGGACCGGACCTCAGCGAGGTAGCGCTGCTACTCACCGAGGATTGTGCGCCCTGTCCACTCTTGTGCCTAGCCGTGCTGATGGAGTCGTGTGGAGAGGCTGACTGGGGATCATCTGTAACCGCGGCTGGAGACATGGAGTGTAGCTGCTCTCCCGGCATCTGATGCGGTGCATACTATGGGGATTGGTGGTCTCAGCAGGGACGCGTCAAGGTTAGTCAGCTCACCCGCTCGCAGCTTGCCTTCAACTTTCCGGCCGTTGAAGCCCTGAGTCATGGCAGTGGGGAATACACGGAGCGATTGCCTGTCATCACTCCAGCAGTGTCCCAGCATCTCCCCCTCTCCTCCTAACCCATGGTGCTATGGGGGAATCTGGCGGAGCTGTGAATTATAGAGGACATAGATGTGGGATTCCTATGCAGCCAGATACGTTACCCTGTGCCACTGCATCCTAGTACCCTCTCCTGCCTTATTACTGACCTGGTTCACCCGCCATAGCCGGACAGTTTCTTCTGATTTGGGCTTCCCTGCCAGAAGTGGTCATCTTGAAAACTGGCAATTTAGCCACATGAAACCAGCCGCTTCTCTGGGAGCTACAGACACTGCCAGCCCATGATCAGTGCCCTTCACTACAGCCTCAGTGATTTCTGGCAGGGACTTCTGCCGCTGCGGCCCTACCTGGGCAGTAAGTGGTCGCCTGAACTGCTTTTAATATTATTATTGCCTGGCCTCCACTCCTGCTCTGTCGACTCCCTCTGGTGGCAGACTGTGCTGACTACATCCTCCATACTGTTTGACTGCTGCTGTTTTTTTCCCTCCTGCTCCCCTCAATCCCCGTAAGATCCAATTATAGCTCTTGGGGCATCAGTATAGCTACGGCGTAACAGTCCATGTGTCCAGGACAGTAGCAGGCTCCAGTTGCTGGCTCCTATAAATTACTTTACCGCTCAAGGATGGCACCTTCTTGCTATTACCCATAAACAACTGACCTCACAATATTCCTGTAACCGATGGCCACTGGGGGTCTATGCTCACTGATGCCTCCCTATTTCCACACTTCAATACTTCTGCTATGTCGCTACTGGCCTCCTGACCTTGTTCTCTAATCTCCGTAATGTTATGCTGAAGAATGGGCAGAACTGGAAAATCATCTCATAAGAAAGCTAAACCTCGTCCTCAACAGGAATCCTCTCAAACTGACTTGAGACCTTTTCTTCTTCCTAATCAACTAACATTGAGCCCCAGTCCTGATCATTCAGAATCTTCTCCCATCCCGTCTCCAAGTCCTTCTATGATGGCTTAAACCCATTGTTTAAACCCATGGCAAGCCAGGTGGGCTCTCTTCTTCTCTCGGTTCTCCTTCAAAGTCTTTAACCGCCCAGGAACCTTAAATTGAAGAGCAGATGCACTTTCTCGTTCTTTTCAAATGGATGATTCACTCAACTCCTCTGAGAAACAATTTATTCTGAATCCGGCTTCATTTGCTTCAACTCGTACTGTTCCTCTACCTTCTCCGAGGAGAACTTTTGTAGCACCAAAATTTTGCAGGAAATTGCTTACGTGGGCTTACCCTTCATCTTTCTTGGGTCATGCTGGTGGTCTTAAGACTCTCTTTCATTCAGCGATTCTACTGGTGGCCTCATCTTACAACGGATGTGTTTGAATTTATAGCTGCCTGTTCCAAATGTGTTCAACATAAAAGTCCACGAACATCTCCCTCGGGTCTTATTCATCCACTTCCAACATCTCAAAAGCCTTGGACTCCTTTCTTACGGATGTTCATGTCCCCTGCTCAGAAAGACTGGATGGATTACCTCCCATTTGCTGAGTTTGCATACAATAACCTATATCATTCTTCTACCAATTCCACTCCTTTTTTAATTAACTATAGTTTTCATCCACAAGTTCCTTCCTCTCCCACCTCTTGAGGTTCCTGCTACTGAATCCACTTTTCGTCAGTTCACTAAGATTTGGAGACAAATTCATAAGGCGCTACTTAAGACTTCCCAGAAATAAAAGACCTTTGCTGATCAGAAACGTAGGACTGTTCCTATTCTCTAAGTGGGTGATTGTGTTTGGATATCCACCAGAGACCTCAGACTCAAAGTTCCTACCAGAAAGTAAAATTCATCGGTCCGTATCCTATGAAAAGAGTGTTGAATCCTGTTTCTTACAAGGAGAAACTGCCTCCCTATTTGAAAATTCCCAATGCCTTTCACATTTCTCTGCTAAAGCCTCTTGTACTAAATAATTTTTGGGCAGCTTTCCCTTAACCTCCCAAGGTTCAAGCTGCTCAAAATGAGGAATTTGAGGTTCATAAGATTCTTGACTTCCACAAGAGGTATGGTCATCTCCAGTATCTCATTGGAGAGGATATGGTCCGGAGGAAAGATCTTGGGTGGCTGCAGAGGATGTTCATGCTCCAAGATTGAGTTGTGCCTTTCATGCCAGGAATCCCACTAAGCAGCGTGGGTGTTCGGAGACTATCCTAAAAAGGGGGGTACTGTCAGCATCCGGAGTCTTACCACCGGTTCTGGTCCCTGCGGCCTTCCTCTTAGCTTCCTCTTAGCTGGCTGGTGTCGCTGCGATGGATAGGAGCTACAGCAGCGAGGTCCTCTGGTGCGCTGCCAGGTGTCTGGAGGCCGGGGTCCGGGTCCTGGGGAGCGGAGCATGGCAGCCGGAGGTGTCTGTTTCCAAGTGTCCTGTTGCTGGAGTGCGGCGTCTGGGAGGCTGAGGCCAGAGGTAGTGGCTGTGTGCTGGTTCCACATGTGTCTTCTGTGCAGGGAGCCACCATGTTGGAGACCAATCCAAGTCAATAGGTATCCCAGTTCGCGTCCAGCCAATACGGTACAGGCTTCCCTTATAAAAAGGGGTTGATGCTTAGCTATGTTGCCAGTACTTCAAGTTACTTTCTGCTGTAAGGTGCCCTGCGCTCCCAGGTTAACCCCTGGTATTCTGGTTCTGTTGTGTCCGCCTGGTGGTCAGTTCTGTTATTGCAGTCCTTTGCTCCCGGTCCACCTACTCTTGTGGTTTAACCACTGGGCCCTCTATCTGCTAGAGGGTCTCCGTTTGCTGATGGTGCTCACAGCGATCCTCTCTTCAGCATTGTTTAAAAATCACAAGTCATCTCTTCAATCAGTGTTCTTCAGCATCGTTTACAAATCACTAACCTTCCATCTTTCAGAATTCACTCAGACTTCTCTCCTAGTCGTTGTGTATGATTGAGGTCTCATTAAAACTGAATTCCTCTTTCTTCAGTGTATCATTCTTTGTCATTGTCCTCATTGCCTACCCCTCTACATCCACGGGCCTAAGTCTTCAATCCATGAGTAAGAACTACATTCAGCCACCTCGTTTCCTGCCTTTGCCGATAGCTGCTCCCTCAGTCAATTATCAGTTGTCCGATACCCAACTCAAGCCAAGCGTGACATGGAAGAAGGGGAATACCTGGTTTCTCTGGATATTAAGGATGCGTATCTTCACATCCCAATATGGCCACCTCTTCAGGCTTACCTCAAGTTTGCACTGCAGGACAGTCACTACCAGGTCCAGGCCTTGCCTTTCGGTCTCTCAACGGCACTGAGGGTGTTATCAGGGGTGATGACAGAGATGTTGCTACAACTCTGCAAGCAGGAAGTGAACATTGTTCCATACTTGGACGATCTCCTCATAATGGCTATATTCAGAGCACAGACTACTCACGGATCATGGGTGGATTCTCAATCTGCAGAAATCCCACTTAGAACCTACGCAGAGGCTTCAGTTCCTGGTAATGATACTGGACACGGTTTCTCAGAAGGTGCTCCTTCCTGTGGACAAGGCAAAGATAATTCAGATGATGGTATGTTCCATTTTGAAGCTGAACAAAGTTTCGGTACATCTTTGCATACGCTTACTGGGAAAGATGATGGCCTCCTGTGATGCAATTCGATACGGAAGATTCCATGCATGACCATTCCAGCTGGATCTGCTGGACAAATGGTCTGTGTCACATCTGCACATGCGCCAGATGATATGCCTTTCACCAAACGCCAGGATTTCCCTCTTATGGTCGTTGCTGATCTCCCTCCTGGAGGGTCGACACTTCAGAATTCAGGATTGGATTCTGTTGACATACAGGTATGGTCGGAAAACGCACCAACTGTGGCATACATAAACCAACAAGGAGGTCCAAAGAGCAGAGCTGCAATGAAGGAGGTGTCACAGATACTCCTCTGTGTGGAGCGGAATCCCAAGGCCATTTCCGCCATATTAATTCTGGGAGTAGACAATTGGGGAGCAGACTTCCTCAGTAGACACGATCTGCACCTGGGGGAATGGGGCCTCTACCCGCAAGTGTTTCAGCAGATATTTAATCGGTGTGGCTACCCGCAAATCAACTTGGTGGTTTCTCAGCTCACCAAGAAGCTTCTGCGTTACTGTTCTGGGATGAGGGATCCACAGGCCGCAGCAGTGGATGCTCTGGCGACACCGTGGATTTACCGGTTAGTGTACTTGTTCCCTCCAGTTCCTCTAATTCCAAGAGTTCTCAAAGGACTTAAAGGGACAGGGTTCAGCCAATTCTGATTGCCCCAGACTGGCACCGCAGGGCCTGGTAAATAGACATTCTAGCCTTATTACTTATAGGCCCCTGGCCTCTGCCAATTCAGGATGATCATCTTACACAAGGGCCGTTCATCTATCCAGACTTACCACGGCTACGTTTGATGCAATGGAAGTATATTGGGGCGATTTTTGCCAGGAAAGAGATTCCGGGCAAGGTTATCTCGCCTATGCTCCAAGCCGGCCAGATGGTCGCATCGAAACATTACCATTGCATATGGAAGAAATGTGTCTCTTGGTGTGAGGGTCAACAGTATTCTGCTATGGATTTTCATCTGGGACATTTCTTGCACTTCCTGCAGGCTGTTGTGGATGTGGGCCTATGTTTAGGCTCCATAAAAGTTCAAATCTCAGCCTTGTCTTTTTCTTCCAGGGAACAATTGGCTGTTCTCCCAGTGGTCCAGATGTTCTTGACAGGTGTCCTTCATATTCGACCACCCTTTGTTCCTCCCACAGCGCCATGAGTTCTCAATTTGGTTTTGGCCTTTCTCCAATCGGTTTGATTGAACATTTACACAAGGTGGACATGGAGTATTTGACATGGCAGGCTATCATGTTGTCCTTGGCCTCAATGAGGCGTGTTTTGGAATTAGAGGCCTTATTCTGTAAGAGTCCATCTGTGGTGTTTCATGAGGATAGAGCATTGCTTAAAACTCGCTAGACATTCTTGCCTAAGGTGGTGTCAGCATTTCATATCAATTGGCCAATGGTGGTTCTGGTTGTCACTGGCACGTCTGTTACACCAATGTCCTTGGACGGTGTTCGGCCTTTGGAGATTTATGTCAAGAGGCCAGCTCGTCTCAGAAAATCAGACTCGCTTTTTGTTCTCTATGATGCTTCAAAGATTGGTTGTCCTGCTTCGAAGTAGTCTATTGTGTGTTGGACCAGGCTTACGATCCAACAGGCTCACTCTTCGGCAGCTTTGCCGCTTCCGAGGTCTGTTCAGGCCCACTCCACACGGTCAGTGGGTTCTACCTAGGTGGCTGCCCGGGGTGTCTTGGCTTTGCAGTTATGCTGGGCAGCTACTTGGTTGGATTCGAACACGCTGTAAAGTTTTAAAGGTTCAACACCTTGGCTACTGAGGACCTTCAGTTTGGTCAATCAGTTTTGATGGGGTCTCAGCACTCTTCCACCCAGTTTGGAGTTTTGGAACTTCCCCATGGTACTAAGACCATCCCAGTATCCCCTTGGACATTAGAGAAAATAGAATTTTAATACCTACCGGTAAATCCTTTTCCCGTAGTCCATAGGGGATACTGGGCGCCCGCCTCTGTGCTTTGATATTTTCCAGGAAGAGATGTTCTTGTGTGTTGTAGTTTGGGTCTGCTTTTGCTGTCCCTATTTTCAAGTTGTGGTTAGTGTTGCTATCCTCTTGTTATGTTGTGTGCTGGTTCGTTCTCTCACCAC
The DNA here is from genome assembly GCF_028390025.1 of Pseudophryne corroboree. Taxonomy (NCBI): domain Eukaryota; kingdom Metazoa; phylum Chordata; class Amphibia; order Anura; family Myobatrachidae; genus Pseudophryne; species Pseudophryne corroboree. Next base: position 119,201 of record NW_026967580.1, on the reverse strand, counting down.
TTTCTTGTTTCTTTTCCTCCTTTCAAAGCATGTCCGTCTCCTTGGGCACCGTTTTCCTGGACTAAGTCTACAGGAGGCGCATAGAAGGGTGGAGCCAGCACACTCTGAAGAAGTTTTAAATTGCCAGGCTCCAATGGACCCTATCTATACCCCATGGTACTAAGACCATCCCAGTATCCCCTACAGACTACAAGAAAAGGATTTACCGGTAGGTATTAAAATCCTCGGTTGATGGTATCACTGTGAAGGCTCCGTTTCGCATTACAATAAGCTTAGTAGGAAAGCCCCATTTGTATTGTACATTTCCTTGGGTGGAATAGACGCCTTTTGGCCAGCGTCACAGGAGAAATATCTACAGATTATCCAGGCACTCAGCTGTGGATGAGGAAGGCAAAGCAGCCGTAGAATGCGTTCTTTAATATGAAAAAAGTGGACCCTGAACAGAGTGTCCCTCGGTGCTTGGATAGGGGCCTGGTTGGACTTTGGGAGTCTATGGATCCTATCAATAAGAAGGTCAGCGGCAGAAGCCTTCAGTGGAAGTTTCTGAAAAGAGAACCGTGGCATAATCACAAAGCTCAGCATTTGTAGCACAATCCGGAACGCCCATTGGCCCTCATTCCGAGTTGTTCGCTCGCTAGCTGCTTTTAGCAGTTTTGCACACGCTAAACCGCCGCCTACTGGGAGTGAATCTTAGCATATCAAAATTGCGAACTAAAGATTAGCAAAATTGCGAATAGACAGTTCTTAGCAGTTTCTGAGTAGCTCCACACTTACTCGGCATCTGCGATCAGTTCACTGCTTGTCGTTACTGGTTTGACGTCACAAACACACCCAGCGTCCGCACAGACACTCCCCCGTTTCTCCGGCCACTCCCGCGTTTTTCCCAGAAACGGTAGCGTTTTTTCACACACTCCCATAAAACAGCCAGTTTCCACGCAGAAACACCCACTTCCTGTCAATCACATTGCGATCACCAGAACGAAGAAAAAACCTTGTAATGCCGTGAGTAAAATACCTAACTGCATAGCAAATTTACTTGGCGCAGTCGCACTGCAGACATTGCGCATGCGCATTAGCGACTAATCGCTCCGTTGCGAAAGAAAAATAACGAGCGAACAACTCGGAATGACCCCCATTATTCTGATATTATTTCTCCGAGAGCAGTCTCCTAAATCAATGAATTTATCACGAATAGAGACCGGGTCTTCCTGAAGGGTGTCATGTGCTGAAATCAGATCTTTGTGAGACGCAACAATCTCTTTAATCTTAGTCTGTACGAGTGCCAATCTCACTGATACCGGACTTCAAAGCTTGAATATTAGAGTTAAATTCTGAGATTATTTCAGTCCTTAAATGCAGATAACATAGAATGTATAGAGCGTAGAGTAACAGGACCATCTAGAGTGTCTTAAGACGTCTTCAGCCATTACAGCTGGGCTGTGCGTCTGACAAGAAGAAGCAGGTGATGTTGTAGCGGTCTCAGAAGGACCACCTGAATTCGAGGTACTAAAGAGATGGACAGGTGGGGCCGATTTGGTACCTTTGAAAAATTTTGGGAGGCATGGTAAGCCAGCTACAAAGAGACTGACCTCTCAGAGATAGGAAAATACAAATGATCTATAAATAAAAGGAACGCTGTCAGGAGGTTACATCAAGATGACTCCGTTCAAAATGACATTCTTAGTCGGGGTGATGGGGGAATCCGAGCCAAATTTTCAAGTAAACATGATGTAATGAAACTCAAATAACACAGTAATGATCGAGAAATTCCACTAGAGGTCAGCGTGATCACAGACGTGAAGTACTCAGCACAGAGAGACACAAATGGCAAAATATATTCAGTGGATAAATCCACAAAATAATATACTGTGAGGTTGTAATCAGAGTGTAAGGAGCTGTACTCAGACGATACTTGATACTGGGCTCTGCATGTAGACTGAGAGGAAGTAGATGATAGTGGTACCATATAAATACAAGGTAGTTTCACCTCCAGGCAAATGCTGCAATTTAGTGTAGTGACCCCGGTCCAGCCGTCAGGACACTTATTTATATTAAACCTTATTGAAGGCAGAAGGCAAAGCATGTGATGGCCGAGCACCAGGATCCAAAATGGCAGCCCGTTCTGCGCACCCGTGTTATCTGGAGAGCAAGTACTCCTGCCTGAGCTAAAAGCGCCTTCAAGTCAGGTGTCTGTAGTGAGCGGAGCGAGCGGCTTTAGGACAGTAGGAGTGGGTGACTTAATAGATTGGGTCTTGGTCCCAGTAGCGGCTGAGAGCTATCAGGTAGGGTAGATAAGAAGCCACGTAGTAATAAAAGCTCCAGAAAGCATGTCTGGATGGACCACGCCCCTCTTATTTATTATTTTATATAATAACAGGGGTGACAGGTGTGGTACATCCCTGCAAAGGCAGATCCAATCTCTTTCTCATCAGACTCTGCTGTCTTCCCTGCACTCTCACTCAGATGTTCACTGCTGCCAGTAGCACACGTATGAGAAGCAGAAGTATGGCGGCAGCTGTATAGATTCTGATATGTAATTCTCTGTATCATATTTACCGTACACACATCATCCTTATTACTATTGAGAGTATAGAGGTAATACACTGATTATGGGGATGTAAAAATAGGATTTTAATTACCTACCGAAAATCCTTTTCTCGTAGTCTGTAGAGGATGCTGGGGTCCATTTAGTACCATGGGGTATAGACAGGTCCTTTGGGAGCCACTGGCACTTTAAGAGTTTAATAGTGTGGGATGGTTTCCCTCTATGCCCCTCCTACCAGACTCAGTCTAGAAACTGTGCCCTAGGAGACAGACATACTTCGAGAGAAGGAAATACACAGATAGTGGTGAGATTCACACCAGCTCACACATAACAAAAAGGAAAGCCAAACTAACCAACTTGGAACAATTCAGCAACGGCTAAACCAACAATACTGAACCAAGTAACAATGCAGTAATACGAATCACAGGGCGGGCGCCCAGCATCCTCTATGGACTACGAGAAAAGGATTTACCAGTAGGTAATTAAAATCCTATTTTCTCTTACATCCTAGAGGATGCTGGGGTCCATTTAGTACCATGGAGATGTACCAAAGCTCCCAGTACAGGAGGGAGAGTGCTGAGGTTCCTGCAGAACTGATTGACCAAACTTGAAGTCCTCAGAAGCCGAAGTATAGAACTTGTAAAACTTAGCAAATGTGTTCGACCCTGACCAAGTAGCTGCTCGGCAAAGCTGAATAGCTGAGACACCCCGGGCAGCTGCCCAGGAAAAACCCACTTTACGGGTAGAGTGGGCCTGAACAGATTTTGGAATTGGCAATCCTGCTGTGGAATAAGCATGCTGGATAGTAAGCCTGATCCAGCTTGAAATTGTCTGCTTAGAAGCAGGACACCCAATCTTGGGATGATTGTAGGAGGCTACCATCTTCCCCAGAAGGCGAATGCGCTGATGAGCCGTTACCCGGGGAGGTTTCAAGACATCCCGGACCATTGATTGGATCACCAACGCTTTCTCCACCAGTAGAAACAACCTCTGCACTTCCGTGTCGAGTATCATCCGCAGGAAGGGCAGTCTCCTTGTCGGCTCCAGATGCGACTTTGGAAGATTCAGGATCCACCCACGATCCTATAGTTGAGTCATGAGAGCAATACTCTGTAACAGCTTCTCGCTGGAAGACGCATTGTCTGTTCCAAATGTGACGTTGGAAGGTTCAGGATCCACCCATGATCCCAGAGTAGTTGAGTTGAGAGCGCAATACTCTGCAACAGCTTCTCCTTGGAAGATGCCTCTATCAGCAGATCATCCAGTTATGGAATTAGGTTCACTCCCTGTTTGCGTAGGAGGAGCATCATCTCCGCCATGACCTTGGTGAACACCCTAGGTGCTGTGGAGAGGCCAAATGGCAATGTCTGGATGTGACAGTCCTGTAGAGCAAACCGTAGATAGGCCTGTTGAGGTGGCCAGATCAGAATGTGAAGGTACGCATCCTTGATATCCAGGAATACTAAGAATTCCCCCTCCTCCAGACCTGAGATCACCGCTCTCAGAGACTCCATCTTGAATTGCAAAACCCTCAAGTAGTGGTTCAATGACTTCAAGTTCAATATGGGCCTTACCGAACCGTCTGGTTTTGGTGCCACAAACAGGTTTGAGTAATAACCCTTGGTTTTTGGGTGAGGTGGAACTGGAACAATTACATTTGTTTGTACCAATTTTTGAATGGCTTCCTGTAGAATAGCACTTTTTGTCAGCGAAGCTGGTAAGCCTGATTTGAAGAATCTGTGAGGTGGGAGTTCCTGAACTCCAGTCTGTACCACTGGGTAACAATATCCGTTACCCAGGGGTCTAGGCATGATGACACCCAGACGTGACTGAAATCTTTTAGTCTCACTCCCACCTGCCTGATATCCAGGCTGAGAGGTCCACCATCATTCTGAGTATTTGGAAGAAGCAGAACCTGGTTTCTGTTCCTGGGAACCTGTTGGTGCAGGTTTTTTTTATTTTCCCCAACCTCCTCTAAAGAAGGTGGGAGGGGGTTTTGATTTTTTTAAATTTTGCAGTCCAAAAGGACTGCAGTGTAGGTGTAGGATAAGATTTCCTAGCTGGGGCTGCTGCGGAGGGAAGAAATGTCGACTTACCCGCAATCGCCGTGGAAATCCACGCATCCAATGCGTCCCCAAATAGTGCTTGACCTGTGAATGGCAGGTTATCCACACTTTTCTTGGATTCTGCATCCGCAGTCCATTGGCGTAGCCAGAGTCCTCTGTGTGCCGAGAGAGCCATGGAAGTAGCAGGCCAATGTCCTTCATGACCTCCACCATGAAACCTGCAGAATCCTGTATGTGATGTAAAAACAAGTCAATGTCACTCCTATTCATAGTATCTAAGTCCTCTAGTAAGGTGCCTGACCACTTTACTATGACTTTAGAAGTCCACACACAAGCAATAGGGTGCCTTAAAGCCACGGCTGTAGCAGTGTAGAGCGATTTGAGCGTAGTCTCAATCTTGCGGTCAGCTGGCTCCTTTAGGCGGTTGAACCATGGACAGGTAAAACCACCTTTTTAGACAGCCTAGATGCAGAAGCGTCTACTATAGGTGGGTTTTCCCACTTCTTCCTATCCTCTTCAGGGAAAGGGAAAGCAATGAGAATTCTTTTAGGTATCTGGAATTTTTTCTCTTGGTTTTTCTAGGATTTTTCAAACATAGAGTTTAACTCCTTAGAAGCAGGGAAGGTAAGTGAGGATTTCTTATTTACTGTAATATAAGATTCCTCTACTTGTTCTGGAACCTTCTCAGAAATATGCAAAACATCCCTAATGGCTTCAATCATTAGCTGCACCCCTTTAGCAAGGGATGCACCTCCCTCTGCATATCCCCATCACCGTCCCCTGTATCAGAGTCGGTATCAGTGTCAGCTTTCATTATCTGGGCAAGTGTACGTTTTTTGGGGTATGTAGGTGGGGTTTTAGATGAAGTAGTGGGAGCTGAATACTTCAAACCCACTACAGATTGTCTCAAAAACTGCGTCTCTTTCTCAGTATGTGACATCCTTGTTGAAATCTGGGATATCATTCCCCTTAAAGAATCCACCCATGGGGGTTCGGATTCTGAAGGCTGACACAGCACATTGCAGTCCTGAGTACATGGAATAGACTCCTCAGGAGACGATAAACACTCTGCAGCACAGGACACAGAGTCCTTAGACATGGTAATGTGGATATACACACACACACAGGAAAATGTCAGACACAGTTTCCCCCAGAGTACCTTCAGAGAGTCACAGAGTATAAGGAGCCAGCCACACAGCGCCCCTGTAGGCAGTTATGATAAAAGCCCGGCGCTGACTTTAATATGGATGGCAGCGCTCCCTGTCAGTGTCCTAGTTCCTAGGATCTGCAGGGAGAAAATGGCGCTGGTGAGTGCTGGATCCTCTCTGAGAGGAAGCCCCGCCCCTTGTAATGGCGTGCGGTTTCCCGAACTAATTTGTTTATACTGGCCTGAGGATTTTAGTGATAACAGGGGGATTAGCGCCTGTTAGCTGTGTGACCAGTGTAGGGTTTATCCGTGCTGGCTCAGGACGCCCCTTAAAGTTCCTACACTGTGTGTTGCTGAGCCTTCCTGGAGCGCAGCCTGTCAGAGCTGCGCTCCCACCCTTGTGCTGCCATACCCGGCCGCTAACCGGGACGCTGGCGCTGTACTCGCCACTTTTCTTTCTTCAGGCTTTGTTAGGGGGTGACGGCTGTGCTGCAGGAGTGAGCAGTCGCCTCGTGGGCTTGCGATCAGCACCCTCAGGAGCTCGTTGTCCTGACAGTGGAGTAGAGAACCATTAACTCTTCAGGAAGTTGGTTCATATTCCTGATTCCCCTCCCCCCCCCCCCCAAGTCCCACAAAGCAGGGAGGCTTCTTGTAACCTAACTAACTCTATAAAATAAAAACAACTAAGAAAACTCCTAGGAGCTCCCCTAGCTGTGACCGGCTCCTCCAGGCACATTTTCTAAACTGAATCTGGTAGGAGGGGCATAGAGGGAGGAGCCAGCCCACACTATTAAACTCTTAAAGTGCCAGTGGCTCCCAAAGGACCCGTCTATACCCCATGGTACTAAATGGACCCCAGCATCTTCTATGACATAAGAGAAAGTAGATTATAACCTAGCAGATGATGATGATTATAGGGTATCATATGGTGTATTGCATCTAAAATACCTTGTTCCACACCTACTCTGCTGTAGCAATATACCTTATATAAGGGTGAGTAACACTTGTACAGGCTTACCAGCGTATGAGCACACACATAAAGGAATGCTACCTTACCAATGCTTCCAGGAGTAACGTTAGGAGACATTTCTCTGATCCATCAGCTCATATGACTGGTATTATTGTTCATCTAGAATCTCCAGTTCATACGATAAGTTCCCCATCCATTGTTTTACATTGGTGCTGACATAGGACTTGGCGAGTGACTACATCTCCATTTATACTTCATGGTTAGTTACCAGTACAAGAGAGAGAGATATCTAAGTCTTATTATAATATTACATTTGTTATTGTGAGTGTTCTCAGGAGGCTGGACACAATGATAGTCTGAGACGCAATACTATAAAGCCTTCTTTAAAAGTTTTATGTTTTATTATACACACACATTTACAATTAAGTGTTCCAGAGAGTCGTCTTCTATTGTTTACAAGATTAATATTGTTACAGAAAATGTCACATTTCCATAATGTATTTTATTTCCAGCAGATGGACACACAAGCAGGAATATCTCAGAAGGACATCTAATGTTATCCCCGGATTGTGACATAAAAGATAATGACAGTAGACAGGATTCTCCAGGAGATAACCCCATAACCCTAATTATACATCCAGCTCTATCAGCTGGTCCCCCTGATCCTGGAAAAAGTTCTCCTGATCACTCTGATATTGGTGCATCTGTTACAGCTCTGAGAGTAAATACAGAGTTTCCCTGTTCTGTAGATGCCAAATGTTTTACACAGAACACAAAGCTTATTACCCATCAGCCAGCTAAGGCAGGTGAGAGGCCATTTCTATGTTCTGAGTGTGGGAAATGTTTTACACTGAAATCACAACTTCTTACACATCAGATAAGTCACACAAGTGAGAATCCATTTCCATGTTCTGAGTGTGGGAAATGTTTTACACGGAAATCAAATCTTGTTATACATCAGATAAGTCACACAGGTGGGAATCCATTTCCATGTTCTGAGTGTGGAAAATGTTTTGCATACAAATCAGAACTTGTTAAACATCACAGAAGTCACACAGGTGAGAAGCCATTTCCATGTTCTGAGTGTGGGAAATATTTTACACAGAAATCAAGTCTTGTTATACATCAGAGAAGTCACACAGGTGAGAATCCATTTCCATGTTCTGAGTGCGGGAAATGTTTTTCCCGTAAATCAGAACTTGTTAAACATCACAGAAGTCACACAGGTGAGAAGCCATTTCCATGTTCTGAGTGTGGGAAATATTTTGCACACAAATCAAGTCTTGTTATACATCAGAGAAGTCACACAGGTGAGAATCCATTTCCATGTTCTGAGTGCGGGAAATGTTTTTCCTGGAAATCACAACTTGTTACACATCAGCGAAGTCACACAGGTGAGAATCCATTTCAATGTTCTGATTGTGGGAAATGTTTTGCACAGAAATCAGTTCTTCTTAGACATCAGAAAAGTCACACAGGTGAGAAGCCATTTCCATGTTCTGTGTGTGGGAAATGTTTTGTACACAAATCAGAACTTGTTAAACATCACAGAAGTCACACAGGTGAGAGGCCAATTCCATGTTCTGAGTGTGGGAAATGTTTTGCACTCAAATCAGATCTTCTTAGGCATCAAAGAAGTCACACAGGTGAGAGGCCATTTCCATGTTCTGAGTGTGGGAAATGTTTTGCACAGAAATCAGTTCTTCTTAGACATCAGAAAAGTCACACAGGTGAGAAGCCATTTTCTTGTTCTGAGTGTGGGAAATGTTTTACACTGAAATCACATCTTGATAGACATCAGAGAAGTCACACATCAGAGAAGTCACACAGGTGAGAGGCCATTTCTATACTATGAGAAATATATCAGCTCTTGTTGCACAAAATAGACATCAGTCAGGTGAGGAACCATTTTAATTTTCTGGAGTATACTTAAAATGAAAGATGAGATATGAGGTGCACTCTGGAAGCTTATAAGGGGTTAATCAGAGATGAACGCAGATGTGACATCACGCAGCCCCCGGAAAATGGTCCGGGCCCTCCCGCATATAGACAAAAATCTGTGTATTAAAGATATGAAATAAAGTTGTTTAAAAACAAAATATTTCCGGTGAGTCATTTTATGTGTCTGTGTATTATCTTATTTCCAGATAATTGTTGCTATGGTGACAGAAACAATTTCCTGTTAATGTGTCCCTTGTAGTGTTACTTTTGTGTCCACATAATATCAGTGTTTGCTGTGTATAAATATCCCGTCTGGTGTATAAGGGTGGCTACACACGCTGCCATTTTAGCTATGTCTGATTTTGACAGCTCATGTGAATAGTGGGGTGACATTACAGGGGGGGGGGTGTCATGGCTGGGTTAGGTTGTGCACCCGGACTAGTACTGGACATTGCATCTGGTCTTGAGCGCTGTGTACAGAACTGGTCTGGCTTAATTGGTCTGATTCAGGCGTGGCAGTCAGGCAGTATGAACTGTGATGGTAGGTGACCGGCTGTGAGGTGAGTACTGGACCACTGATGGGAGCCACCAGTGCAATGTGTAGCCGGGTAACACCTATAGAGAGAGTCACTTGAGGACTGGTGAGTGACGCAATGCTGGGAGGAACAGCAATGCAGGAGAGGCTCGGGTCACTGGCTGGAACCAGTGTGGTAGCTGTGAGGACTGGTGAGTAACGGAATGCTGGAAGGAACAGCAATGCAGGAGAGGCTCGGGTCACTGGCTGGAACCAGTGTGGTAGCTGTGAGGACTGGTGAGTAACGGAATGCTGGGAGGAACAGCAATGCAGGAGAGGCTCGGGTCACTGGCTGGAACCAGTGTGGTAGCTGTGAGGACTGGTGAGTAACGGAATGCTGGGAGGAACAGCAATGCAGGAGAGGCTCGGGTCACTGGCTGGAACCAGTGTGGTAGCTGTGAGGACTGGTGAGTACTGGAATGCTGGGAGGAACAGCAATGCAGGAGAGGCTCGGGTCACTGGCTGGAACCAGTGTGGTAGCTGTGAAGAGGTAGAAGTCTATGGTAATGACTGTAGAAGAAGCTGAGGGCATCAGCAATACTTGCAGACGAAGCTGAGGATGTCAGCAACACTTGTAAATGAAGCTGAGGATGTCGGAAATACTTGTGAACGAAGCCGAGGATGTCGGCAATGCTTGTAGATGAATCTGAGGATGTCAGCAACACGGGTTTTCAGATGCTGGGCAGCTGAGGTAGTGCAGTGGGGATTCCATATGCTGTGCAGGCACTGCTGGTTTCCCAGTAGCTGTGATGCGGTGGTTCTGCATAATGGATACTGCAATGTTGTAGACAGCAGTAGCAGGTTTTCCGGATACTATGGTGCGCTACTCTGCACATCGGAGAACTGGAAGCTGGTAGGAACCAGCAGAATCTCTAATGCCGCTAGGGATATAGGACAGCCTCTCTGGATCACTGGATGACTTCCAGGGAGTCTGGAGATGCCAGGATGTAACGGCAGTGATGGCCTTTTAAATCATCCAGGGAGTCGGGCAGTGCGGGGGATGGTAACTTGCACTGAGTCTATCACCAGCAGGAGATTCTCGAGCTCACTCCAGGCTGAGAGACACCAAAGCACTGACAGCTTGTTAGTGCTGAGAGCTGGAACTTATACCCAGTGCTTGCAGCTGAGTGGATGAACTGCTCACATGACACGGAGAGACTCTGGGTTGGCTCCTGGAGAATCAGCTGTCTGGAGACTGTCATGGCACTGCCCATGGAGGGGAGCAGCGGGAACTCCGGCGTGCTGTGGCCTGATCCAATGGCTGCTAGCAGGGAGACACTGGAGCACAATCATGGAAACGGCAGCGAGCAGCAGGACACAGCGGAGACGCGCTTGAACGAGGGATCGTGCCCAGACTTGTGGTGGAGGTAGGCCAAGGCGTGACTGGGGAACGCAGGTAACCTCCATTTTGTGACAGGGGGTCTCTCTCTGTGTAACTAAATAGTGGCAGACATTTTATATCAGTGCGTTTATGTGGAGTGGGGGCAGTGGCCTGTCAGGAAGCTGCAATTACATCATGTGACTTCCTCTCATTTCCATATTCCCTTCTGCTGTGTGTGTGTATATATATGTGTGTGTGTGTGTGTATATATATATGTGTGTGTATATATATATGTGTGTGTGTGTGTAGAGCACAATCATGGATCAGTGTTAAAATGACCTTCAGGCTGTGTGTATAAGGTGTATATGATGTGCATACGGTGTACATGAAACATAAATCCCAATGATATCTCATTATGGTAAGCAATTATTCCAAAATACGGAAAAATACGATATCCAAAATACTTCTGGGGGTATATTTACTAACATTCGTATCTTTCGGAAAAAGGTCAAAGTTCAATCACGAATGACATCGAAAGTGTAAAACTGCAACTTTTTGAATTGATTACGACTAATTTACTAAGCTGTCGTATTCTGCATTTTCGTTTGTTCCGATGTCGATGTCATTCGTTTTTTTCCCTGTGTTTTACGGCAGTGATTTGCAAAACACTGCCGACTTTAACACAATGAATCACGGCCGGATCTGTGAGATCCGTGCTGGGGTTCATTGTGCATTTAAAAAAAAAAATAGTGTAAAACCAAATTAAAAATTGCGTGGGGTCCCCCCTCCTAAGCATAACCAGCCTCGGGCTCTTTGAGCCGATCCTGGTTGCAGAAACATGAGGAAAAAATGGACAGGGGTTCCCCCATATTTAAGCAACCAGCATCGGGCTCTGCGCCTGGTCCTGGTTCCAAAAATACGGGGGACAAAAAGCGTAGGGGTCCCCCGTATTTTTGAAACCAGCACCGGGCTCCACTAGCTGGACAGATAATGCCACAGGCGGGGGTCACTTTTATACAGTGCCCTGCATCCGTGGCATCAAATATCCAGCTAGTCACCCCTGGCCGGGGTACCCTGGGGGAGTGGGAACCCCTTCAATCAAGGGGTCCCCCCCCAGCCACCCAAGGGCCAGGGGTGAAGTCCGAGGCTGTCCCCCCCCCCATCCAATGGGCTGCGGATGGGGGGCTGATAGCCTTTGTGATGGTTATGAATATTGTTTTTAGTAGCAGTACTACAAGTCCCAGCAAGCCTCCCCCGCATGCTGGTACTTGGAGAACCACAAGTACCAGCATGCGGCGGAAAAACTGGGCCACTGGTACCTGTAGAACTACTACTAAAAAAATACCCCAAAAAACACAAAACACACACACCTTGAAAGTAAAGTTTTAATACATCCATCCACACAAACATATACACATACTTACCTTATGTTCCCACGCAGGTCGGTCCTCTTCTCCAGTAGAATCCACGGGGTACCTGTTGAAAAAATTCTACTCACTAAATCCAGTGTAGATCGGTCCTCTTCAAATCCATTTGTAATCCACATACTTGAGAAGAAAAAAAAACGGAGTCCCGACCACGAACTGAAAGGGGCCCCATGTTTTCACATGGGACTCCTTTCCCCGAATGCAAGGAACCCCCTCTGACTTAAGTCCAAGAGGGTTCCATCAGCCAATCAGGGAGCGCCACGTTGTGGCACCCTCCTGATCGGCTGTGTGCTCCTGTACTCACTGACAGGCGGCACACGGCAGTAACCAATGGTGGGCATTTTGCGGTCAGCGGTGAGGTCACTTTCGGTCAACCGCTGAGCAGAAAGTTCCCACCATTGGCTACAATGGAGCGCATAGGCGCTACATTGTAACACTGCCGTGTGCCGCACGTGGATTACAAATGGATTTGAAGAGGACCGATCTACACTGGATTTAGTGAGTATAATTTATTTCAACAGGATTTCAACAGGATTCTACTGGAGAAGAGGACCGACCTGCGTGGGAACATAAGGTAAGTATGTGTATATGTTTGTGTGGATGGATGTATTAAAACTACTTTCAAGGTGTGTGTTTTTTGGGGTATTTTTTTAGTAGTAGTTCTACAGGTACCAGCGGGCCCGTTTTTCCGCCTGCAGGCTGGTACTTGTGGTTCTCCAAGTACCAGCTTGCGGGGGAGGTTTGCTGGGACTTGTAGTACTGCTACTAAAAACAATATTCATTACTTCAAACAAAGGCTATCAGCCCCCCATCCGCAGCCCATTGGATGGGGGGGACAGCCTCGGGCTTCACCCCTGGCCCTTGGGTGGCTGGGGGGGGGACCCCTTGATTGAAGGTGTCCCCACTCCCCCAGGGTACCCCGGCCAGGGGTGACTAGTTGGATATTTGATGCCACGGCCGCAGGGCACTGTATAAAAGTGACCCCCGGCTGTGGCATTATCTGTCCAGCTAGTGGAGCCCGGTGCTGGTTTCAAAAATACGGGAGACCCCTACGTTTTTTGTCCCCCGTATTTTTTGAACCAGGACCAGGCGCAGAGCCCGATGCTGGTTGCTTAAATATGGGGGAACCCCTGTCCTTTTTTCCCCATATTTCTGCAACCAGAAAGAGCCTGAGGCTGGTTATGCTTAGGAGGGGGGACCCCACGCAATTTTTTGTGTGAAAAATAACACTTTCCCACCCCTTCCCACTGATATACATGCACGGATCTCATGGATCCGTGCATGCCTATCCAATCACGGCTCAAAAAAGCAGGTCTGCTTTTTTTTAGCACTTTTTTACGATTTGTAATTTTTCACTGCAGTGTTTGGCTCTTTTGAGATTTGCACTTTTTAGTAAATGACCGAGTTCTGCTAATTTGCTGGCGTATTTGACCGATGGTGTATTCATTCGTATTTTTCTTCTTGGACTTCCAAAAAAATACGAATGCCCTCATCACTGCCGTGATTTGAGTTTAGTAAATGACCGAGATGACACTTTGAAGAAAAAACGGCATCTCAGTCAAAATCGGGACCTTAGTAAATATACCCCCTGGTACCAAGCATTTTGTATAAGGGATAATCAACCTGTAATATTAGTGATGTGCACCGGAACTTTTTCGGGTTTTGTGTTTTGGTTTTGGATTCGGTTCGGCGGCCGTGTTTTGGATTCGGACACGTTTTGGCAAAACCTCCCTGAAATTTTTTTGTCGGATTCGGGTGTGTTTTGGATTCTGGTGTTTTTTTACAAAAAACCCTCAAAAGCAGCTTAAATCATAGAATTTGGGAGTCACTTTGATCCCATAGTATTATTAAGCTCAATAACCATCATTTCCACTCAGTTTCAGTCTATTCTGAACACCTCACACCTCACAATATTATTTTTAGTCCTAAAATTTGCACTGAGGTCGCTGGATGATTAAGCTAAGCGACCCAAGTGGCAGACACAAACACCTGGCTCATCTAGGAGTGGCACTGCAGTGTCAGGCAGGATGGCACTTCAAAAAAATAGTCCCCAAACAGCACATGATGCAAAGAAAAATTAAAGAAAAAAGAGGTGCAAGATGGAATTGTCCTTTGGCCCTCCCACCCACCCTTATGTTGTATAAACAGGACATGCACACTTTAACAAACCCATCATTTCGGCGACAGGGTCTGCCACACAACTGTGACTGAAATGACGGGTTGGTTTGGGCCCCCACCAAAAAAGAAGCAATCAATCTCTCCTTGCACAAACTGGCTCTACAGAGGCAAGATGTCCACCTCATCATTATCCTCCGATTCCTCACCCCTTTCACTGTGTACATCCCCCTCCTCACAGATTATTAATTCATCCCCACTGGAATCCACCATATCAAGTTCCTGTGTACTTTCTGGAGGCAATTGCTGGTGAATGTCTCCACGGAGGAATTCATTATAATTAATTTTGATGAACATCATCTTCTCCACATTTTCTGGAAGTAACCTCGTACGCCGATTGATGACAAGGTGAGCGGCTGCACTAAACACTCTTTCGGAGTACACACTGGAGGGGGGGCAACTTAGGTAAAATAAAGCCAGTTTCTGCAAGGGCCTCCAAATTGCCTCTTTTTCCTGCCAGTATACGTACGGACTGTCTGACGTGCCTACTTGGATGCGGTCACTCATATAATCCTCCACCATTCTTTCAATGGTGACAGAATCATATGCAGTGACAGTAGACGACATGTCAGCAATCGTTGGCAGGTCCTTCAGTCCGGACCAGATGTCAGCACTCGCTCCAGACTGCCCTGCATCACCATCAGCGGGTGGGCTCGGAATTCTTAGCCTTTTCCTCGCAGCCCTCAGTTGCGGGAGAATGTGAAGGAGGAGCTGTTGACAGGTCACGTTCCGCTTGACTTGACAATTTTCTCACCAGCAGGTCTTTGAACCTCTGCAGACTTGTGTCTGCCGGAAAGAGAGATACAACGTAGGTTTTAAATCTAGGATCGAGCACGGTGGCCAAAATGTAGTGCTCTGATTTCAACAGATTGACCACCCGTGAATCCTGGTTAAGCGAATTAAGGGCTCCATCCACAGGTCCCACATGCCTAGCAGAATTGCTGTTTTAGCTCCTCCTTCAATGTCTCCAGCTTCTTCTGCAAAAGCCTGATGAGGGGAATGACCTGACTCAGGCAGGCAGTGTCTGAACTGACTTCACGTGTGGCAAGTTCAAAGGGTTGCAGAACCTTGCACAACGTTGAAATCATTCTCCACTGCGCTTGAGTCAGGTGCATTCCCCCTCCTTTGCCTATATCGTAGGCAGATGTATAGGCTTGAATGGCCTTTTGCTGCTCCTCCATCCTCTGAAGCATATAGAGGGTTGAATTCCACCTCGTTACCACCTATTGCTTCAGATGATGGTAGGGCAGATTCAGGACTGTTTGCTGGTGCTCCAGTCTTCGGCACACGGTGGCTGAATGCCGAAAGTGGCACGCAAATTCTTCGGCCACCGACGGCATCTCTTGCACGCCCCTGTCATTTTTTAAAATAATGCTGCACCACCAAATTCAATGTATGTGCAAAACATGGGACGTGCTGGAATTTGCCCAGATATAATGCACGCACAATATTGGTGGCGTTGTCCGACGTCACAAATCCCAAGGAGAGTCCAATTGGGGTAAGCCATTCTGCGATGATGTTCCTCAGTTTCCATAAGAGGTTGTCAGCTGTGTGCCTCTTATGGAAAGCGGTGATACAAAGCGTAGCCTACCTAGGAACGAGTTGGCATTTGCGAGATGCTGCTACTGGTGCCACTGCTGCTGTTCTGGCTGCGGGAGGCAATACATCAACCCAGTGGGCTGTCACAGTCATATAGTCCTGAGTCTGCCCTGCTCCACTTGTCCACATGTCTGTGGTTAAGTGGATATTGGGTACAACTGCATTTTTTAGGACACTGGTGACTCTTTTTCTGACGTCTGTGTACATTTTTGGTATTGCCTGCCTAGAGAAATGGAACCTAGATGGTATTTGGTACCGGGGACACAGTACCTCAATCAAGTCTCTAGTTGCCTCTGAATTAACGGTGGAAACCGGAAACACGTTTCTCACCACCCAGGCTGTGATATTTCATCTTCCTCGCAAAGGACTGTTGGACAGTCAATTGCTTACTGGAAGTAGTACAAGTGGTCTCCTGACTTCCCCTCTGGGATGATGATCGACTCCCAGCAGCCACAACAGCAGCACCAGCAGCAGTATGCGTTACACTCAAGGATCCATCGGAGGAATCCTAGTCAGGAGAGTACTCGTCAGACTTGCCAGTGACATGGCCTGCAGGACTATTGGCGTTCCTGTCTAAGGAGGAAATTGACACTGAGGAAGTTGGTGGTGTGGTTTGCAGGAGCTTGGTTACAAGAGGAAGGGATTTAGTGGTCAGTGCACTGCTTCCGCTGTCACCCAAACTTTTTGAACTTGTCAATGACTTCGGATGAATGCGCTCCTGGTGACATATAAGGGAGGATGTTCCTAGGGGGTTAACGTCCTTACCCCTACTTATTACAGCTTGACAAAGGCAACACACGGCTTGACAAATGTTGTCCGCATTTCTGTTAAAATAATCCCACACCGACGAGGTGATTTTTTTTTTTTGTAATTTGACCAGGCATGTCAATTGTCATATTCGTCCCACGGACAACAGGTGTCTCCCCGGGTGCCTGACTTAAAAAAACCACCTCACCATCAGAATCCTCCTTGTCAATTTCCTCCTCAGCGCTAGCAACACCCATATCCTCATCCTGGTGTACTTCAACAGTGACATCTTCAATTTGACTATCAGAAACTGGACTGCGGGTGCTCCTTCCAGCACTTGCAGGGGGCGTGCAAATGGTGAAAGGCACAAGCTCTTCCCGTCCAGTGTTGGGAAGGTCAGGCATCGCAACCGACACAATTGGACTCTCCTTGGTGATTTGTGATTTAGAAGAATGCACAGTTCTTTGCTGTGCTTTTGCCAGTTTAGGTCTTCATTTTTCTAGCAGGAGGATGAGTGCTTCCATCCTCATGTGAATATGAACCACTAGCCATGAACATATGCCAGGGCCTCAGCTGTTCCGTGCCACTCCGTGTCGTAAATGGTATATTGGCAAGTTTACGCTTCTCATCAGACGCTTTTTATTTTGATTTTTGGGTCATTTTACTGAACTTTTGTTTTTTGGATTTTACATGCTCTCTACTATGACATTGGGCATCGGCCTTGGCAGACGACATTGATGGCATTTCATCATCTCGGCCATGACTAGTGGCAGCAGCTTCAACAGGAGGTGGAAGTGGATCTTGATCTTTCCCTATTTTACCCTCCACATTTTTGTTATTCATTTTTTAAAGTGTGGAATTATATGCCAGTAATATATCAATAGCAATGGCCTACTGTACCGTACTACTATATATTATATACTGGTGGTCAGCAAAATTCTGCACTGTCCTACTATATATACTGCGCACAACTAAAATGCACCACAGGTATGGATGGATAGAATACTTGACAACACAGAGGTAGGTAGAGCAGTGGCCTACTGTACCGTACTGCTATATATTATATACTGGTGGTCAGCAAAATCCTGCACTGTCCTCCTACTATATATACTGTGCTCAACTAAAATGCACCACAGGTATGGATGGATAGTATACTTGATGACACAGAGGTAGGTAGAGCAGTGGCCTACTGTACCATACTGCTATATATTATATACTGGTGGTCAGCAAAATTCTGCACTGTCCTACTATATATACTGCGCACAACTAAAATGCACCACAGGTATGGATGGAGAGTATACTTGACGACACAGAGGCAGGTAGAACACTGGCCTACTGTACCGTACTGCTATATATTATATACTGTGATCAACAAAATTCTGCACTGTCCTCCTACTATATATACTGCGCACAACTAAAATGCACCACAGGTATGGATGGCTAGTATACTTGACGACACCGAGGTAGGTAGAGCAGTGGCCTACTGTACCGTACTGCTATATATTATATAATGGTTGTCAGCAAAATTCTGCACTGTCCTCCTACTATATATACTGCGCACAACTAAAATGCACCACAGGTATGGATGGATAGTATACTTGACAACACAGAGGTAGGTAGAGCAGTGACCTACTGTACCGTACTGCTATATATTATATACTGGTGGTCAGCAAAATTCTGCACTGTCTTCCTACTATATATACTGCGCACAACTAAAATGCACCACAGGTATGGATGGATAGAATACTTGACAACACAGAGGTAGGTAGAGCAGTGGCCTACTGTACCGTACTGCTATATATTATATATTGGTGGTCAGCAAAACTCTGCACTGTCCTACTATATATACTGCGCACAACTAAAATGCACCACAGGTATGGGTGGAGAGTATACTTGACGACACAGAGGCAGGTAGAACACTGGCCTACTGTACCGTACTGCTATATATTATATACTGTGATCAACAAAATTCTGCACTGTCCTCCTACTATATATACTGCGCACAACTAAAATGCACCACAGGTATGGATGGATAGTATACTTGACAACACAGAGGTAGGTAGAGCAGTGGCCTACTGTACCGTACTGCTATATATTATATACTGGTGGTCAGCAAAATTCTGCACTCTCCTCCTACTATGTATATTGCACACAACTAAAATGCACCACAGGTATGGATGGATAGTATACTTGACGACACAGAGGTAGGTGGAGCAGTGGCCTACTGTACCGTACTGCTATATATTATACGCTGGTGGTCAGCAAAATTCTGCACTGTCCTCCTACTATATATACTGCGCACAACTAAAATGCACCACAGGTATGGATGGATTGTATACTTGACGACACAGAGGTAGGTAGAGCAGTGGACTACTGTACCGTACTGCTATATATTATATACTGTGGTCAGGAAAATTCTGCACTATCCTCCTACTATATATACTGCGCACAACTAAAAAGCACCACAGGTATGGATGTATAGTATAATTGACGACACAGGTAGGTAGAGCAGTGGCCTACTGTACCGTACTGCTATATATATTATATACTGGTGGTCAGCAAAATTCTGCACTGTCCTCCTACTATATATACTGTGCACAACTAAAATGCACCACAGGTATGGATAAATATTATACTTGATGACACAGAGGCAGGTAGAGCAGTGGCCTACTGTACCGTACTGCTATATATTATATACTGTGATCAGCAAAATTCTGCACTGTCCTCTATATATACTGCGCACAACTTAAATGCACCACAGGTATGGATGGATAGTATACTTGACAACACAGGTAGGTAGAGCAGTGGCCTACTGTACCGTACTGCTACATATTATATACTGGTAGTCAGCAAAATTCTGCACTGTCCTACTATATATACTGCGCACAACTAAAATGCACCACAGGTATGGACGGATAGTATATTTGATGACACAGAGGTAGGTAGAGCAGTGGCCTTCTGTACCGTACTGCTATATATTATATACTGGTGGTCAGGAAAATTCTGCACTGTCCTCCTACTATATATACTGCATGCAACTAAAATGCACCACAGGTATGGATGGATAGAATACTTGACAACACAGAGGTAGGGAGAGCAGTGGCCTACTGTATTGTACTGCTATTTATTATATACAGGTGGTCAGCAAAATTCTGCACTGTCCTCCTACTATATATACTGTGCACAACTATAATGCACCACAGATATGGATGGATAGTATACTTGACGACACCGAGGTAGGTAGAGCAGTGGCCTACTGTACCGTACTGCTATATATTATATACTGGTGGTCAGCAAAATTCTGCACTGTCCTCCTACTATATATACTGTGTACAACTAAAAAGCTAGAAAGTATTTAGTGTGGAACCGCACTAGTCTGACAGTAATACTAAAGTATAAGGAATAAATGAAAAAAACAATATATGTGCAGTTAATGAATAATTCTTAAACTGCTAATGATTGGCGGTGCTCCCAGGAATTTTGTAGGTTAGACTACAATAAAAAGGAGAGGAAAGACAAAAAACCCTTGTTTGGGAGCACTCATTAGTAACGATCGAAATGTGAGTAGTGAAAGGAAATAAAATAAAACTTAACCTTTATTTCTTGAAAATAAAAAGATATATATACCTAAAGTAATATCTATAATAGAAGAGCTTGTTGACTAATGAAAAAACTTGTTGACCTTTTTAACATATGAGGTACAAGATGGTTGAAGAGGGTGAAAATATCGAAGGACAATGATGTGTTAAATATCTATATATATATATGTGATATATGTGTGGATGCCATGTGGCACCAAACGGCATTAAAGGCATCCCAAAGGAACATCACTGAGCATGCCCAAAATATAGGTATAACTGGTAGCGTAGTTGTAATGTGAAACTCGAGATTAGAGTACCAAAAAGATAAGAGAAAGAATGTTGGAATAAGTCGAAGGTTTCATTTGGGAAAGAGGCCCACTGCACCTGGTATTCTCAGGAGGTTTCCCTTCCTGATACTAAACAGGCCATGCCTGCTTAGCTTCCGAGATCGGACAAGATCGGGCGTGTTCAGGGTAGTATGGCCGTGGGCCAATGTTGGGAGGGTAATGGGAAAACCACACTCTGCTTTCTGTACTTCACATATAATGAAAGAAATTGATCTGAAATGGTATTTCCAGATAGGAGTGTGTGTTTGTGGCAGAGAGATGTTGAGAAAGAGGCACAAGGGAATGAAAAGAGATTGAAAGGAGAAAAACAATTTGTGTGTGGGAAAGATTGTGAAGATATGTGTGTAAGTGTGTCTGCTGGTGGAAAAAGGGGTGAGAAAGGGTGTGTATTGGTGATTGTGTGAGGTATTGAGAAATGGTGAAAATGGATATTGCAGATGGGTGCTAGCTGGGATTTGATATGGAAGAGAAAAACTTTATGTGTTGAGCATGTTGGAGCTGGGTCAAATTGGTTGTTAGTACCCTGAACACGCCCGATCTTGTCCGATCTCGGAAGCTAAGCAGGCATGGCCTGTTTAGTATCAGGAAGGGGAACCTCCTGAGAATACCAGGTGCAGTGGGCCCTTTTTCAAGAAAAATACCCATTCTCCACACTTTTGCTTCTGGAAAAACCTATTGAATCAATTTTCCTCTGATTTATGTACGGTACAGATAGCAGCAGTGACCTTTCTTTTCATTTCATTTACTTTCATTCCAACAAACGTCCCACGGCCATACTACCCTGAATACGCCCGATCCTGTCCGATCTCGGAAGCTAAGCAGGCATGGCCTGGTCAGTATCCGGAAGGGAAACCTCCTGAGAATACCAGGTGCAGTGGGCCTCTTTCCCAAATGAAACCTTCGACTTATTCCAACATTCTTTCTCTCACCTTTTTGGTACTCCAATCTCGAGTTTCACATTACAACTACGCTACCAGTTATACCTATATTTTGGGCATGCTCAGTGATGTTCCTTTGGGATGCCTTTAATGCCGTTTGGTGCCACATGGCATCCACACATATATCACATATATATATATATATATATAGATATTTAACACATCATTGTCCTTCGATATTTTCACCCTCTTCAACCATCTTGTACCTCATATGTTAAAAAGGTCACCAAGTTTTTTCATTAGTCAACAAGCTCTTCTATTATAGATATTACTTTAGGTATATATATCTTTTTATTTTCAAGAAATAAAGGTTAAGTTTTATTTAATTTCCTTTCACTACACACATTTCGATCGTTACTAATGAGTGCTCCCAAACAAGGGTTTTTTGTCTTTCCTCTCCTTTTTATTGTATTACAACTAAAAAGCACCACAGGTATGGATGGATAGTATACTTGACGACACAGAGGTAGGTAGAGCAGTGGCCTACTGTACCGTACTGCTGTATATTATATACTGGTGGTCAGCAAAATTCTGCACTGTCTTCCTACTATATATACTGCGCACAACTAAAATGCACCACAGGTATGGATGGATAGTATACTTGACGACACGGAGTAGGTAGAGCAGTGGACTACTGTACCGTACTGCTATATATTATATACTGGTGGTCAGCAAAATTCTGCACTATCCTCCTACTATATATACTGCTCACAACTAAAAAGCACCACAGGTATGGATGGATAGTATAATTGAGGACACAGGTAGGTAGAGCAGTGGCCTACTGTACCGTACTGCTATATATTATATACTGGTGGTCAGCAAAATTCTGCACTATCCTCCTACTATATATACTGCGCACAACTAAAATGCACCACAGGTATGGATAAATAGTATACTTGATGACACAGAGGCAGGTAGAGCAGTGGCCTACTGTACCGTACTGCTATATATTATATACTGTGATCAGCAAAATTCTGCACTGTCCTCTATATATACTGCGCACAACTTAAATGCACCACAGGTATGGATGGATAGTATACTTGACGACACAGGTAGGTAGAGCAGTGGCCTACTGTACCGTACTGCTACATATTATATACTGGTGGTCAGCAAAATTCTGCACTGTCCTACTATATATACTGCGCACAACTAAAATGCACCACAGGTATGGATGGATAGTATACTTGATGACACAGAGGTAGGTAGAGCAGTGGCCTACTGTACCGTACTGCTATATATTATATACTGGTGGTCAGGAAAATTCTGCACTGTCCTCCTACTATATATACTGCGCACAACTAAAATGCACCACAGGTATGGATGGATAGAATACTTGACAACACAGAGGTAGGTAGAGCAGTGGCCTTCTGTACCGTACTGCTATATATTATATACTGGTGGTCAGCAAAATTCTGCACTGTCCTACTATATATACTGCACACAACTAAAATGCACCACAGGTATGGATGGATAGTATACTTGACGACACAGAGGTAGGTAGAGCTGTGGCCTACTGTATTGTACTGCTATATATTATATACAGGTGGTCAGCAAAATTCTGCACTGTCCTCCTACTATATATACTGTGCACAACTATAATGCACCACAGATATGGATGGATAGTATACTTGACGACACAGAGGTAGGTAGAGCAGTGGCCTACTGTACCGTACTGCTATATATTATATACTGGTGGTCAGCAAAATTCTGCACTGTCCTCCTACTATATATACTGTGCACAACTAAAAAGCACCACAGGTATGGATGGATAGTATACTTGACGACACAGAGGTAGGTAGAGCAGTGGCCTACTGTACCGTACTGCTGTTTATTATATACTGGTGGTCAGCAAAACTCTGCACTGTCTTCCTACTATATATACTGCGCACAACTAAAATGCACCACAGGTATGGATGGATAGTATACTTGACGACACAGAGGTAGGTAGAGCAGTGGCCTACTGCACCATACTGCTATATATTATATACTGGTGGTCAGCAAAATTCTGCACTGTCCTCCTACTATATATACTGCGCACAACTAAAATGCACCACAGGTATGGATGGATCATATAGTTGACGACACAGAGGTAGGTAAGCAGTGGACTACTGTACTGTACTGCTATATAATACTGGTGGTCACTGGGCAGCAAAATTCTGCACTGTCCTCCTACTATATACTACAATGCAGCACAGATATGGAGCGTTTTTCAGACAGAGAACGTAGATATTTTAAGCACAATGAGCACAGATATTTGCAGCACACTGAGCACAGATATTTGCAGCACACTGAGCACAGATATTTGCAGCACACTGAGCACAGATATTTGCAGCACACTGAGCACAGATATTTGCAGCACACTGAGCACAGAAACTGAGAGAATGCAGCCACGTCCTCTCCCTATCATCTCCAATGCACGAGTGAAAATGGCGGCGACGCGTGGCTCCTTAGATAGAATACGAATTTGCGAGAATCTGACAGCGGGATGATGATGTTTGGGCTCGCTCGGGTTAACCGAGCAAGGCGGGAGGATCCGAGTCTGCCTCGGAACCGTGTAAAATTGGTGAAGTTCGAGGGGTTCAGATTCCGAGGAACTGAAACCGCTCATCACTAAGGCTAACCAGTAATGTTTTCATCTGCTGATGTACTTAGGGGGTAATTCAGAGTTGATTGTAGCAGCAAATTTGTTAGCAGATGGGCAAAACCATGTACAGTGCAGGGGAGGTAGATGTAACATGTGCAGAGAGAGTTAGGTTTGGGTGGGTTATATTGTTCTGTGCAGGGTAAATACTGGCTGCTTTATTTTTACACTGCCATTTAATAAAATGCAGTTAAATTCAATTTGGTTCCATACTCACAATCTCCAAAAAGACTTCAAAGAGTTACAAACCAACAATAACACACAAAGGCAGCAGGCCGAGGCAGGGACACATGGAGCAGAAGTAAGATAACAGCTCTTACCCGTGGCCACGGTTGATCCAGGTACCCCAGCACCAGTCCACCTTCCTTCTTCATGTTTCAATGTTGGATTGATCTCGGTGGTGGCCTCCAAAATTATTTTGCTGTTCAAAATAATTGAAGTCTCTTTGGTAGATTTATTGCACTGGAAAATTCACAGGGCTCATGATAAAAGAATATAACAAACTGGACATTGACACAATAATTTCATCTTATATACTTCTCATTACAGCGTTACATGATCCAATCCAATTAACAGGCCAATCATTTACATAGACCAATCACAATTCATTTATCAGAGTATATTATTAATTTAAAAACTCCCCTTAGGGAGGATCTCCAATTAATTAGCTCAACATCTTGTAATTATGACTGTTTAATATCAAAATACATTTTACCTTTCACCTACTTTTAATTATCTTTATTCTGCAAAATACAATTGCCTATTCTGCAGAACACTAGCTAACCACAGTCTCATGACACACTGCGCAGCTGCCGTACTTCTTCTTTTCACTAAAATAACAGTTTCTTCAAACATATAAATCACTTTTAAAGCAACAGTTTATTTTATTAACAATAGACAAACTGACATCCAGCTTCCGTTTTGTATTCACTTATTTATTTCAGGCATTACAGTGTGTAATAATGTATAAGGGACATTACCTATTTATAATAATGTGTAAAGGGCGTTACGATGTGTAATAAAGTGTAATGTGCATTACGGGTGTGTAATAATGTATAAGGGACATTACGGATTTATAATAATGTGTAATGGGCATTACTGTGTGTAATAATGTGTAATGGGCATTACAGTGTGTAATAATGTGTAATGTGCATTATGGATGTAAAATGATGTGTAATGGGCATTACGGTGTGTAATAATGTGTAATGGCCATTACAGTGTGTAATAATGAGTAATGGGCATTACGGATTTATAATTATGTGTAAAGGGCATTACGATGTGTAATAATATGTAATGTGCATTACAGACGTATAATAATGTGTAATGAGCATTGTGGTTTGTAGCACAATGTGTAATGGGCATTCCAAATGTAGAATAATGTGTAATAGGCATTACGTATGTGTAATAATGTGTAATGGGCATTACGATGTATAATAATGTGTAATGGGCATTATGGTTTTGTAGCATAATGTGTAATGGCCATTACAGTGTGTAATAATGTGTAATGGGCATTACGGATTTATAATTATGTGTAAAGGGCATTATGGTGTGTATTAATATGTAATGTGCATTACAGACGTATAATAATATGTAATGAGCATTGTGGTTTGTAGCATAATGTGTAATTGGCATTCCAAATGTAGAATAATGTGTAATAGGCATTACGTATGTGTAATAATGTGTAAGGGGCATTACGGATGTATAATTATGTGTAAAGGGCATTATGGTGAGTAATAATGTGTAATGTGCATTACGGATGTATAATAATGTGTAATGGGCATTATGGTTTTGTACATTACGGTGTGTAATGGGCATTACGGATGTATAATTATGTGTAATGGGCATTACGGAAGTAATAATGTGTAAAGGGCATTACAGTTTATAATAATGTGTAATGGTCATTACGGATGGATAATGTGTAATGGGCAATACAGTGTTTAATAATGTGTAATGGACATGACGGTGTGTAATGTGCAGTACGGATGTATAATAATGTGTAATAGGCATGACAGTGTGTGGCATAATGTGTAATGTGCAGTACGGATGTATAATAATGTGTAATGGGCATTACGCTGTTTGGTATAATGTGTAATGGGCATTACGGTGTGTAATGAGCATTACAGTGTGTAACAAAGTGTAATGGGCATTACAGATGTATAATAATGTGTAATGGGCATTACGGTGTGTAGTATAATGTGTAATGTGTATTTTAGTGTGTAGTAATGTGTAATGGGCATTACGGTGTGTAATGAGCATTACAGTGTGTTACAATGTGTAACGGGCATTACAGATGTATAATAATGTGTAATGGGCATTACAGTGTGTAGCATAATGTGCAATGTGCATTTCAGTGTGTAATAATGTGTAATTGGCATTACGGATGTATAATAATGTGTAATGGGCATTACGGATGTGTAATAATGTGTAATGGCATTATGGTGTGTAATAATGTGTAATGGGCATTATGGATGTATAATTATATGTAATGGGCATTTTGGTGTGTAATGTGCATTACGGATGTATAATAATGTGTAATGGGCATTACGGTTTTGTAGCATAATGTGTAATGGGCATTATGGTGTGTGTAATAATATGTACTGGGAATTACGGTGTGTAATGTGTAATGGACATTATGGATGTGTAGTAATGTTTAACGGGCATTACGGTTTGTATCATAATGTGTAATGGGCATTACGGTGTGTAATAATGTGTAAAGAGCATTGGGGTGTGTGGTATATTATGTAATAGGCATTATGGTGTATAATAAGGTGTAATGGGCATTAAGGTGTGTAGCATAATGTGAAATGGGTATTACTGAGTAATGGAGGTGTGAGGTGTGGTGCCTCTGGACTGGCTGAGCTGGATGGCTTTAGTGTGGCATACCTTTACATTCTATTAACACTTTTCACTTATTAATTTTCTAACACTATTTCTCTATTTTAATTACATTTCATGTTTGTATCACCCTCTCTATAGCTTCGGCTTCCTAAATACGAATTTATTAACACTATAGTTTTTTACACTGGTATGCCACGCTGGGCTTTCTAGCTCATTCTGGTGTTTTGGGGTGCCACACCCTGCACCTAGATATAGCGCTAGGGACCCCAAATATACAGAGAGGCCTTGAGGGGCTTAACCACACATTTGCGCAAATATGTATAACGAAGATCTCTGAATTCTATTATCATGTGGGATTTATATCTGGTTACTGTTATCCATTCAGGGTGCTGGGGAAACAATTGCTTTTTTTCCATTACGGATATAGAATAATGTGTAATGGGCATTACAGATCAGTAATAATGTATAATAGGCATTACGGATGTATAATTATGTGTAAAGGGCATTTTGGTGTGTAATAATGTGTAATGGGCATTATGGATGTATAATTATGTGTAATGGGCATTATGGTGTGTGTAATAATAAGTAATGGGCATTACAGTGTGTAATGTGTAATGGGCATTACGGTGTATAGAATAATGTGTTATGGGCATTACTGTGTGTAAAAATGTCTAATGGGCATTACGGATTTATAATAATGTGTAATGAATATTACGGTGTGTAATGTGTAATGGGCAATATGGTGTGTAATAATGTGTAATGTGCATTACGGATGCATAATAATGTGTAAAGGGCATTAAGGATGTGTAATAATGTGTAATGGACATTACAGATGTATAATTATGTGTAAAGGGCATTATGGTGTGTAACAATGTGTAATGTGCATTACGGACGTATAATAATGTGTAATGGGCACCAAGGTTTGTAGATTAATGTGAAATGGGCATTAAAGATGTGTAATAATGTGTAATGGGCATTACAGTGTGTAATAATGTGTACTGGGTATTACGGATGTATAATTATGTTTAAAGGGCATTATGGTGTGTAATAATGTGTAATGTGCATTATGGATGTACAATAATGTGTAATGGGCATTACAGTTTGAAGCATAATGTGTAATGGGCAATACAGCATATAATGGGCATTACAGATATAGAATAATGTGTAATGGGCATTACGGATGTGTAATAATGTGTAAAGGGCATTACGGTTTGTAATAATGTGTAATGGGCATTACGGATATATAATAATGTGTAAAGGGCATTACGGTATGTAATAATGTGTAATAGGCATTATGGTATGTAAAAATGTGTAATGTGCAGTACGGATGTATAATAATATTTAATGGGCTTTACGGTGTGTGGCATGATGTGCAATGGGAATTATGATGTGTAATAATGTGTAATGGGCATTATGCTGTTTGGTATAATGTGTAATCGGCATTACGGTGTGTAATGGGTATTACGGTGTGCAGCATAATGTGTAATGTGCATTACGGACGTATAATAATGTGTAATGGGCACTAAGGTTTGTAGATTAATGTGTAACGGGCATTAAAGATGTGTAATAATGTGTAATGGGCATTTCGGTGTGTAATAATGTGTAATGAGCATTACGGTGTGTAGCATAAAGTGCAATATGCATTTCGGTGAGTAATAATGTGTAATTGGCATTATGGTGTGTAACAATGTGTAATGGACATTACGAGTGTATAATAATGTGTAATGGGCATTACAGTGTGTAGCATAATATGTAATGGGCACTACAGAGTATAATGGGCATTACAGATGGACAATAATGTGTAATGGGCTATACGTATGTGTAATAATGTGTAATGGGCATTATGGTGTGTAATAATGTGTAATGAGCATTACAGATGTATAATTATGTGTAAAGGGCATTTTTATGTGTAATAATGTGTTGTGTGCATTACGGATGTATAATAATGTGTAATGGGCATTACGGTGTGTAGCATAATGTGTAATGAGCATTACAGAGTGTAATGGGCATTACTGATGTAGAAAAATGTGTAATGGGCTATACGGATGTGTAATAATGTGTAATGGGCATTATGGTGTGTAATAATTTGTAATGGGCATTACGGATGTATAATTATGTGTAAAGGGCATGTTGGTGTGTAATGTGTAATGGGCATTACGGTTTATAGCATAATGTAAAATGGGCATTACGGTGTGTGTAATATGTACTGGGCACTACGGTGTGTAATGTGTAATGGACATTATGGTGTGTAATGGACATTACGGATATATAATTATGTGTAATGGGCATTATGGTTTGTAATAATGTGCATTACGGATGTATAATAATGTGTAAAGGGCATTACCATTTATAATAATGTGTAATGGGCATTACGGATGGATAATGTGTAATGGGCAATACGGTGTGTAATAATGTGTAATGGACATGCCGGTGTGTAATAATGTTTAAAGTGCAGTACGGATGTATTATAATGTATAATGGGCATGACGGTGTGTGGCATAATGTGTAATGTGCATTACAGTGTCTGCCATAATGTGTATTGGGCATTACGGTGTGTAGCATAATGTGTAATAAACTTTCTGTGTGTAATAATGTGTAATGGGCATTACAGTGTGTGGCACAATGTGTAATGGGCATTATGGTGTGTAATAATGTGTAATGTGCATTACGGATGTATAATAATGTTTAATGGGCATTATGGATGTAGAATAATGTGTAATGGGCATTACGGTGTGTAATAATGTGTAATGTGCATTGCGGTGTGTAATAATGTATAATTGGCATTACGGTGTGTAAAGGGCATTACAGTATATAATGGGCATTACAGATATAGAATAATGTGTAATGGGCATTACGGATGTGTAATAATGTGTAAAGGGCATTACGGTTTGTAATAATGTGTAATGGGCATTACGGATATATAATAATGTGTAAAGGGCATTACGGTTTGTAATAATGTGTAATAGACATTATGGTATGTAAAAATGTGTAATGTGTAGTACGGATGTATAATAATATTTAATGGGCTTTACAGTGTGTGGCATGATGTGCAATGGGAATTATGATGTGTAATAATGTGTAATGGACATTATGCTGTTTGGTATAATGTGTAATCGGCATTACGGTGTGTAATGGGTATTACGGTGTGCAGCATAATGTGTAATGTGCATTACGGACGTATAATAATGTGTAATGGGCACTAAGGTTTGTAGATTAATGTGTAACGGGCATTAAAGATGTGTAATAATGTGTAATGGGCATTTCGGTGTGTAATAATGTGTAATGGGCATTACGGTGTGTAGCATAAAGTGCAATATGCATTTCGGTGAGTAATAATGTGTAATTGGCATTATGGTGTGTAATAATGTGTAATGGACATTACGAGTGTATAATAATGTGTAATGGGCATTACAGTGTGTAGCATAATATGTAATGGGCACTACAGAGTATAATGGGCATTACAGATGGATAATAATGTGTAATGGGCTATACGGATGTGTAATAATGTGTAACGGGCATTATGGTGTGTAATAATGTGTAATGAGCATTACAGATGTATAATTATGTGTAAAGGGCATTTTCATGTGTAATAATGTGTTGTGTGCATTACGGATGTATAATAATGTGTAATGGGCATTATGGATGTAGAATAATGTGTAATGGGCATTACGGTGTGTAATAATGTGTAATGTGCATTGCGGTGTGTAATAATGTATAATGGGCATTACGGTGTGTAAAGGGCATTACAGTATAATAATGTGTAATGGGTATTACGGTGTGTAATAATGTGTAATGGGTATTACAGTGTGTGGCATAATGTGTAATGGGCATTATGGTGTGTAATAATGTGTAATGTGTATCACAGAAGAATAATAATGTGTAATGGGCATTACAGTGTGTTATAATTTTTAATGGGCATTACAGTGTTTTATAATGTGTAATGTGCATTACATTGTGTAATAATGTGTAATGGAATTTACGTGTGTAGCATAATGTGTAATGGGTATTACAATGTGTAATAATGTGTAACAGGCTTTACGGTGTGTGGCATAATGTACATTATGTATTACGGTGTGTTATGTGTAAAGGGCATTACGCTGTGTGGTATAATGTGTAATGCATAACCCAGTCCCGAGGCTGCACCTCCACCCCCCCTACCTCATGCCGTGAACATCTCAGCTTTGCTTGCATACTGCCATCAGGCTAGCTCCTGCTTGCCTGCGCCTCATGTCATCTGTCTGTCGCCTCTCCCCACTAGATTGTTAGCTCTTCAGAGCAGGGCCCTCTTTCCTCTTGTTATCTAAGCCCTCGTCTCGACACATTTCACTCGCAGCTCTCCCCTACTCAACATCCATATTTACCCTGCTAGTAAAGGCTCATCTCCATCTATGGCCACCAGCCTCTAGTTTTACGATGATCACTCCCTCAATACTTACATCTTAGCTGTATTTATGTCTTGAGAATGTGTGGTGCTCTATGTTACCTGTACTCTATTTCAGTTATTTATTTACTGTAATGCTATGTTTTGTCTCCCTGTACTGTCCTTTGTACGGCGCTGCGAAACACATGTGGTGCCTTATACATAAAATGTAATAATAATAATAATGGGCATTACGGTGTGTGTCATAATGTGTAATAGGCATTACGGTGTGTAATAATTTGTAACGGGTTTTACGGTGTGTGGCATAATGTTTAATGGGCATTACAGTGTGTAATAATGTGTAACAGGCTTTACGGTGTGTGGCATAATGTGTAATGGGCATTATGGTGTGTAATAATGTGTAACGGGCATTACTGTGTGTGGCATAATGTGTAATGGGCATTACGCTGTGTAATAATGTGTAATGGGCATTACGTGTGTAATAATGTGTAATGGGCATTACGGTGTATAATATGTGTAATGGGCATTACGGGGTGTAATAATGTGTAACGGGCTTTACGGTGTGTGGCATAATGTGTAATGGGCATTACGGTGTGTAATAATGTGTAACGGGCATTACTGTGTGTGGCATAATGTGTAATGGGCATTACGGTGTGTAATACTGTATAATGGGCATTACATGTGTAATAATGTATAATGGCACTAGAGATGCATTTAAATTTTCAGCTGGGTGCTCATAAATCAAGTTGCTGTTTGTGCGTTACTATACAGGTTGTATGACACAGGTGTGTACATTACACTTGTACTTTGTAATTAAATTGTGTTTAATATTTTTCCCACAGATATGTCAGCAGAGGAAAATCACAAATTCTGGTCTGGATTCATTGAATTGTATCACGAGAACGAGTGCCCGTGGTGTGTAATAAATGTGGACTATGCCAACAGGACACAGAGGAATCGGGCATATGAGCAGCTGATCAGATACAGTAGAGCCCGGAACAGCGCTGCACACCTAAATTGGGTAAAGAGGATAAAAAATGTTCAAAGTGTTTTTGTAGGAGCACAATAGCTACATGGAATCGCAACGTTCAGGAGCCGGGACAGATGAGTTTTACAAGCCAACACTGTGGTATTATGACCTCATGAAATTCATTTTGGAGCAAGAGCCAAGGATAAGGTCACAGTGTAATCTGGATTCGGGTTCTACTACTCTTGTGGAAAAGGAGACATCAGAAAGTCTGGATCTGGTAAGTACACAAACATTTGTATTGTATTGCACCCACACATTTTTGCATGGAGTTCATTTTTGTTTTATTTTGCAGGATATTACACCGGAGCTGGAAGTGGAGCCTTCCAAGCCTTCCATGAGCGAGGCAACTGAAGTGGATGACCCAACCCCACAGCCACGACCCCCGACACAGCAGAGGTTGTCCAGAAACCCACTTTTTCCCCGCCTAGCTCACAACAGTTTTTTTTACTCACGCCAAGGATGTTCTTCATTGGTCCCCAGACTTGGAGCAAAATTTTGGCAATAACATCATGATGGAGATGTGACTGATGAAGGAGGGTCAAAAGAAGATCTACAAGCATCTGGTTCTTAATGCTACCTCACGTGCAAATGACAAATCTCTTGTCGAGGCGTGTGAGATACCAGCTGCCAGGCGCTGTCTCCCAAATGTGCCCCCACCTTCCTACCCACATCACCAACCCATGCAGTATGCACCGGGAAACCCTCAACAGATGAGCTGTTTTCTGCCAAGACACATACAGTCCACCCCCTCCTCCCATTCCACCTCGTCATCCAGTGGTACATACTTAGACATGCTGAGTAAACAGTCCTCTGTACTGGACGATCCTAATTTTTTTAATTTATATTATTTTTTTTTCAAACCGGTTTTTAAGTTATGTTTAAAAAACAGTTGTTGGTCTTACCCCAGTCTCTTGCACCCAAATTATCTGTATTGAGGCCATTAGTACCACAGTGTTGGTTTCTTGACCTCACTGTCCCGGACTTCTGATTATTGTGATCTATACACTTCTTGTGTTCCTTCTAAAAGCACTGTTCAGAAATCTGCACTTTATCTTCTCTCCCCAATGTATGGTGGCAGCACTGATATTCTGTGGGATACGCCTGATTCCTCTACTGGTTACTGTTGGCATAGTCCTTGCTAAATAGGCTCTTGTTCTCCTGCTAGAGTCAATGAATCCAGACAAGAATTGGCAATTTTTAAAATTTATTTTTTATAGATAAAGTTTTTAGGGGAAAAAATTGTGTTGTGTTTTTCTTGTTTAATTAATGGCTGTTAATGCAAATGTCATTTTGTGTAACATATGTTTGTAAAAATCAGAGGGTCAGTGAGACGTTATGGAGGCAATGTATTATTTACTATTTGTTGCTAATTCCTCAAATACAACCGAAACCTCCCAAATGTAAGTAGAAGGGACTGCAGCAGGTATCTCCCATACCTTCATACATGGACATTTCCAGGAAAAGGTCAGGTAAGGTTATTATTTAAATACAACAACCCTAATTCCCCTACAAGTAAAAAAGAAACAGAACATTTGAACAGACATCATTTATTTAAATAACACACGCACACACACAGCAGAAAGGAATATGGAAATGAGAGGAAGTCACATGATGTAATTGCAGCTTCCTGACAGGCCACTGCCCCCACTCCACATAAACGCACTGATATAAAATGTCTGCCACTATTTAGTTACACAGAAAGAGACCCCCTGTCACAAAACTGAGGTTACCTGTGCTCCCCAGTCACGCCTTGGTCTACCTCCGCCACAAGCTTGGGCGTGATCCCTCATTCAAGCACGTCCCCGCTGTGTCCTGCCGCTCGCTGCGTTATCCATGATTGTGCTCCAGCATCTCCCTGCTGGCAGCCGTTGGACCAGACCGTAGCACACCGGAGTTCCCGCTGCTCCCCTCCATGGGCAGTGCCATGACCGTTTCCAGTCAGCTGATTCTCCAGGAGCCAACCCGGAGTCTCTTTGTGTCATGTGAGCCATTCATCCACTCAGCTGCAAGCACTGGGTATAAGTTCCAGCTCTCAGCACTAACAAGCTGTCAGTGCTTTGGTGTCTCTCAGCCTGGAGTGAGCTCCAGAATCTCCTGCTGGTGATAGACTCAGTGCAAGTTACCATCCCCCGCACTGCCTGACTCCCTGGATGATTTAAAGGGCCATCGCTGCCGTTACATCCTCGCATCTCCAGACTCACTGGAAGTCCTCCAGTGATCCAGATAGGCTGTCCTATATCCCTAGCGGCATTAGAGAGTCTGCTGGTTCCTACCAGCTTCCAGTTCTCCGATGTGCAGAGTAGCGCACCATAGTATCCGGAAAACCTGCCACTGCTGTCTACAACATTGCAGTATCCATTCTGCAGAACCACATCAGAGCTACTGGGAAACCAGCAGTGCTGACACTGCACAACATATGGAATCCCCCCTGCACTACCTCAGCTGCCCAGCATCTGCATACCAGTGTTACTGACATCCTCAGCTTTGTCTACAAGCATTGCCGACATCCTCAGCTTTGTCTACAAGTATTGCTGACATCCTCAGCCTCATCTTTAAGTATTGCTGATGCCCTTAGCTTCTTCTACAGTCATTACCATAGACTTCTACCTCTTCACAGCTACCACACTGGTTCCAGCCAGTCACCCGAGCCTCTCTGCATTGCTGTTCCTCCCAGCATTCCGTTACTCAACAGTCCTCACGCGACTCTCTCTCTATAGGTGTTACCTGGCTACACATTGCACTGGTGGCTCCCATCAGTGTTCTAGTACCCACAGCCGGTCACCTACCATCACAGTTCATACTGCCTGACTGCCACGCCTGAATGAGCAGACCAATTCTTAAGCCAGCCCGGTTCTGTCAGCAGCACTCAAGACCAGATGCAGTGTCCAGTACTAGTCGGGTGCACACCCTAACCCAGCCATGACACCCCCCTCCTGTAATGTCACCCCACTATTCAAATTAGCTGTCAAGATCAGACATAGCCAAAATGGCAGCGTGTGTACCCACCTTTACACACCAGATGGGATATATATACACAGAAACACTGATAGTATGTGGACACAAAAGTAACAATACAAGTGACACATTAACAGGAAATTGTTTCTGTCACCATAGCGACAATTATCTGGAAATAAGATAATACACAGACACATATAATGACTCACCAGAAATATTTTGTTTTTAAACGACTTTATTTCATATCTTTAATACACACATTTTTCTCTATATGCGGGCGGGCCGGGACCATTTTCCAGGCGTCTGCGTGATGTCACATCTGCGTTCATCTCTGATTAACCCCCTATAAGCTTCCAGAGTGCACCTCATATCTCATCTTTTCCAAGTTACTACAAATGATGAGATCGGTAGCAGCACTACTTTCAGGATTATTACACAGAACACACATAAAGGCTGACTCAGCAAATAACAGTAACACATACAAGGGATTAATTAGAAATAAGGAAGCATAATCATCATTAAGACTAATTATCAACTGGTTCTGTGCGAGACCCATACAACTCTTTACTGCCTCCAGCAGCCCCTGGTACTACACTGTGACCATCCGCCCTGTCCCCTCCCCACTACTGCCACTGTCCTGTCTCCCCCCCACTACTGTCACCCGCCCTGTCTACCCCCACTCCTGCCACCGCCCTGTCTCCCCCTGCCACCCACCCCATCTCCTCCACTACTGCCACCGCCTCCACTACTGCTTGCCACCCTGTGCCCCCCCTCTTCTACCTCAGCACTGCTTGGGGACAATATTACATACAGACAGTGCCTCCGGCAGCCCCCACTACAGCACTAGTGCAACCCACCCAGTCTCCCCCCACTACTGCCACCCTCCCTGTTCCCATATTACCCAAAGACAGTGCCTCCGGCAGCCCCCGCTACAGCACTAGTGCAACCCACCCTGTCTCCCCCTCTGACATCTCAGAACTTCTTGGGGATTGTTGGTACTGCTGGTAACAGTCCTTCATCTGCAGACGGAAGAAACCAGGCAGTAAGGAGGCAGAAGCTTCTTCTGGTTCCATGGACCCTGGTCATGCAGGGCTGGGAGAGTCAGTAAGATTATGTAATAGAGTCACCATCTTACAGGCAGCCGGTGAAGGGAGCAGAGAATAGGTGTTATGTGGCAGGAACAGGTTGGTTAGGTAACAGCCTAGCTGCTGCATTCTGTACAAGCTACAAGCGGTGCAATTCTTTTGCTGGGTGACCCAGGTAGAGGACATTACAGTAGTCTATGTGTGATGATACAAGTACATGTATGACTGTAGGTAGATCTTCTGAGGGAAACAAGTGCTGGAGTCTGGCTATGTTCCTTAGATGAGGATATGATTGTGGCTGATACCTGATGTCTAAGTGTCACTCCACCATCCAGGACACTTAGATTCCACACAAGATCAGCAGTTTGTAACTCTGAACACACAAGCGTAAGTCTGGTTGGTAGGCAAAGCTGACCTTTGAAAAAGCTGCATGTTCTGCAGCGAAACGTGTCAGGTTTTACTCCAGATTACCATTGCCTACTGGAAGTTGCACAGGCTACATCCGGACCTTTAGTGGACCTTGGAAAAAATCCACAGATGACGGGACACACAGCACCTGCCCGCTGGTGATATTTATTTACTTCCACTCAGCATTGAGTATTCCGCAACCAAGCTACAAGAATCATGGCTAGGAAGCACAATATGCACTTGGGTCAAAAACTGGTTAGATAATAGGGAGCAGCGCGTTGTGGTTAATGGATCTTTTTCAATTTGGACTAAAGTGCTAAGGGGTGTGCCGCAAGGCTCAGTATTAGGACCGCTGTTGTTCAATAATTTCATTAACGACCTAACAGAAGGTCTAGAGAGAATGGTGTCAATTTTTGCAGATGATACCAAATTGTGTAAGGCTATAAATACAGAGGAGGATGCCGAGTCTCTTCAGAACGACTTAGTTAAATTAGAAGTATGGGCAGCCAAATGGAAAATGCGCTTCAACACAGACAAGTGTAAGGTAATGCACTGTGGTAACAAGAACAAAAATTACACCTACCTACTAAATGGGGTAAAATTAGGGGATTCTGCACTGGAAAATGACTTAGGTATACTCATAGATAGCAAACTAAGCAGTAGTACCCAAAGTAGGACTGCAGCAAAGAAGGCTAATAAGATATTAGCATGCATAAAATGGAGAATTGATGCTAGGGACGAGAGTATTATACTCCCGTTATATAAATCACTTGTGAGGCCACACCTTGAATACTGTGTACAATTCTGGGCACCAAACTACAAAAAGGATATCCTGGAGCCAGAAAAGGTTCAAAGGCGGGCGACCAAACTAATTAAGGGCATGGAGATGATGGAATACAAGGAAAGGCTTGAAAGACTAGGCATGTTACCATTGGAAAAGCGGAGACTAAGAGGGGATATGATCAACATCTACAAATATATAAGCGGACAATACAAAGAGCTTGCGCAGGACCTGTTTTTGGTTAGATCAACACAGAGGACTCGTGGACACTCGCTCAGGTTAGAGGAGAGGAGATTCTGCACAATACGGCGTAAAGGCTTTTTCACGGTAAGGACAATACGTGTTTGGAATTCCCTGCCTGAGGGAGTTGTAATGGCGGAATCTGTCAACACCTTTAAGAATGGGTTAGATAAATTCCTAATGGATAAGGATATCCAGGGGTATGGTGCATAGTCATGCATTATAGTTACTATAAATAGGGATAAAATGCAACGGCTGACAGCAGCATCAATCAGAAATTTTAGTCAAATCATCATGCACAGGAGACCACAAATAGGTTGAACTCGATGGACAATTGTCTTTTTTCAACCTCAGATACTATGTTACTATGACTTAGGATCTCAGAGATTTCACCCATTTAAAGGGACGCTATCCAGAGGATTCCTATTCTCCAGCGGTAACCATTGTGGTAACTATCACCATCAGGACTGTGCCATCAGCCATATCTTCTATTTCCACCATACTTATCCGTAGTCCACATGAAATAAGGAACGGACACAATAGCTCAGTAGCCCCTCCTGGTGATTCCGGTTGTTGTATAATTGTATTCTATTTTAACCATTTCCTTGAATTAATACTTGTATTTTTTTATTTAATAACCCCTTTTTTCCACCTTCAGTCCATTAATCTCCATGTGTTTCAATTAATTCTATTGTTTAAATTGCTCATATCCAATTTATTGATTGTTTAGCGTTGCTAACTCGTTTGATGTATGTTGTTTAAAGCGGAGCTGTAGCCCTGCCCTTTGTTGGTGAGCTGCTATCATAAGGACCTGTTTCACCAGGACTGAGTCACAGCCAACTGGCATCACCCACACCTGGAGCTCAGCTAAACAACCATTTAGGATTGGTACTGGGTTCTCAATACCTGTAGCAACAGACAGGTCATCTGCATAGCAGTAGATAAGGGCATGACACCTGATTATTTCACCCTGCGGTAGCATGTTAAAAACATAGGCGATAGGATAAGAACCTTGAAGAACGCATGGCAATGATGATTACACTCCAGAAGAGTAAAATGGTTCCTCACTTGAGTGTTGTCAATTGTGCTGATTTATTTCTCAGAGTGTAAATGGTTTCTCACCTGTGTGACTTTGCTGTTGTGTAACACGTTGTGATTTCCGTGTAAAACATTTCACACTCAGAGCAAGAAAACGGCTTCTCACCTGTGACTTCTCTCATGTTTAATGAGATCTGATTTGTGTGCAAAACATTTCCTACACTCAGAACATGGAAATGGCTTCTCACCTCTGTGACTTTGCTGATGTGTAACAAGATTTGATTTCAATGCAAAACATTTCCCACACTCAGAACATGGAAATGGCTTCTCACCTGTATGACTTCTCTGATGTCTAACAAGATGCGATTTGTTTGTAAAACCTTTCCCACACTCAGAACATGGAAATGGTTTCTCACCTGTATGAATTTTCTGATGTATAACAAGATGTGATTTGTATATAAAACATTTCCCACACTCATAACATGGAAATGGCTTCTCACCTGTGTGACTTCTGTGATGTATAACAAGATGTGATTTCTGTATAAAACATTTCGCACACTCAGAGCAAGAAAATGGCCTCTCACCTGTGTGACTTCTGTTATGTCTAACAAGATCTGATGTGTGTGCAAAACATTTCCCACACTCAGAACATGGAAATGGCTTCTCACCTGTGTGATATCTCTGATGTGTAACAAGATCTGATGTGTGAGCAAAACATTTCCCACACTCAGAACATGGAAATGGCCTCTCACCTGTGTGATGTCTGTTATGTCTAACGAGATGCGATTTGTATGTAAAACATTTCCCACACTCAGAACATATTAGTGGCCTTTCACCCACTTTACCTGTGTGTGGGTTAATAAGCTTTGTGTTCTGTGTAAAACATTTGCCATCTATAGAACAGGGAAACACTGTATCTACTGTCAGAGCTGTAACAGATGCACCAATATCAGAGTGATCAGGAGAACATTTCCCAGGATCAGGGGGATCAGCTGATAGAGCTGGATGTATAATTGGGGTAATGGGGTTAGCTCCTGGAGTATCCGGTCTACTGTCTTTATCTTTTATGTCACAATCCGGGGATAACATTAGATATCCTTCTGAGATATTCCTGCTTGTGTGTCCATCTGCTGGAAATAAAATACATTATGGAAATGTGACATTTTCTGTAACAATATTAATCTTGAAAACAATAGGAGAAGACGACTCTCTGGGACACTTAATTGTAAATGTGTGTGTATAATAAAATATAACTTTAATGAAGGCTTTATAATATTGTGTCTCAGACTATCATTGTGTCCACCCTCCTGAGAACACTCACAATAACATATGTAATATTATAATAAGTCTTAGATATATCTCTCTCTTGTACTGGTAACTAACCATGAAGTATAAATGGAGATGTAGTCACTCGCCAAGTCCTATGTCAGCACCAATGTAAAACAATGGATGGGGAACATATCGTATGAATTGGAGATTCTAGATGAACAATAATATCAGTCATATGAGCTGATGGATCAGAGAAATGTCTCCTAACGTTACTCCTGGAAGCATTGGTAAGGTAGCATTCCTTTATGTGTGTGCTCATACGCTGGTAAGCCTGTACAAGTGTTACTCGTCCTTATATAAGGTATATTGCTACAGCAGAGTAGGTGTGGAACAAGGTACTTTACATGCAATACACCATATAATACACTGCAATCATCATCATCTGCTAGGTTAAAATCCAGTGTTACACCCCCATCATCAGTGTCTTACCTCTATTCTCTCAATAGTAATAAGGATGATGTGTGTACGGTAAGTATGATACAGAGAATTACATATCAGGATCTGTACAGCTGCCGCCATACTTCTGCTTCTCATACGTGTGCTACTGGCAGCAGTGAACATCTGAGTGAGAGTGCAGGGAAGACAGCAGAGTCTGATGAGAAAGTGATTGGATCTGCCTTTGCAGGGATGTACCACACCTGTCACCCCTGTTAGTATATAAAATAATAAATAAGAGGGGCGTGGCCTGAGTCCATCCAGACGTACTTTCTGGAGCTCTCCTCACTAAGTGGCTTCTTATCTACCCTACCTGATAGCTCTCAGCCGCCGCTGGGACCCAATCTATTAAGTCCCCCGCTCCTCCTGCCCTATAACCGCTCGCTCTGCTCACTCCGGGCACTGTTCACTGCTGCAGCCTAGTGACGCCGCGGAAGCCATGGGCTGTATTCTCCGGACACCTGACTTGGAGGCGCTTTTGGCTTAGTCGGGATCACTTGTTCTCCCATTCACATGGGTGCACAGCTTCCGCTACTGATGGGGACAGAACGGGCTGCCCACAGTCACCGGAGCCCGGCGGT
The DNA here is from genome assembly GCF_028390025.1 of Pseudophryne corroboree. Taxonomy (NCBI): domain Eukaryota; kingdom Metazoa; phylum Chordata; class Amphibia; order Anura; family Myobatrachidae; genus Pseudophryne; species Pseudophryne corroboree. Next base: position 78,081 of record NW_026967580.1, on the reverse strand, counting down.
GGTATTGGGAAGTGAGATGGCTGCCATTATGGATCCTGGTACTCGGCCATCACATGCTTTGCCTTCAATAAGGTGTAAAATTGATATAAGCTACTAAATAAGTGTCCTGATGGCTGGACCGGGGTCACTGCACTAAATTGAAGCATTTGCCTGGAGGTGAAACTACCTTCTATTTATATGGTACCACTATAATCTACTTCCTCTCAGCCTACATGCAGAGCCCAGTATCAAGTATCGTCTGAGTACAGCTCATTACACTCTGATTACAACCTCACAGTATATTATTTTGTGGATTTATCCACTGCATATATTTTGCCATTTGTGTCTCTCTGTTCTGAGTACATCACGTCTATGATCACGCTGACCTCTAGTGGAATATCTCGGTCATTACTGTGTTATTTGAGTTGCATTACATCATGTTTACTTGAAATTTTGGCTCAGATACCCCCGTCACCCCAAGAATGTAATTTTGAACTGAGTCATCTTGATGTAACCTCCTGACAGCGTACTACTGCTCCTTTTATTTATAGATCGTTTGTATTTTCCTATCTCTGAGAGGTCAGTCTCTTTGTAGTCAGCTTACCATGTCTCCAAAAAAGGTTAAAAGGTACCAAATCGGCCCCGCCTGTCCATCTCTTTAGTACCTCGAATTCAGGTCGTCCTTCTGAGACTGCTACAACATCATCTGCTTCTTCTTGTGAGACGCACAGCCCAGCTGTAATGGCTGAAGACGTCTTAAGACACTCTAGATCAGGGGTCTTCAACCCGTGGCCCGCGGGCCACAGGTGGCCCGCTGCTATGGTTTCCATGGCCCGCCCGCCCGCAGCGCACATATGAACACAAATTTTTTTTCCCTTTCCCGGAGTCATGTGACTCCCCCGCACTGTCACTGGTTGCCTGTGAAGAAGGGGAGTAGCTCCTCTTACGCTGGTCAGTGGTCTGGTCACCCTTACTGTGTCTCCCTCCCTGTGTCTCCCTCCGCCTGCAGTGTTGAATAGGTGGGTGAGAGCGGCGGGGACCCGGCTGGGGGGGGTGCGGCAAGTTACCATTGAGAGCATGGGGCAGTGCGGGAACCCGGCGGGCGGGAGCGGAGGGGGTGCGGCAGCATGTATGCAGCCTGAGCATGGCTGTGTGCGTCGGGGACCCGGCGCGGGGGGGGGGGGGCTGCGGCAGGAGAATAAAAGTGTATAAGTGTTGAGGGCAGGGGGCAGTGCATGAACCCGGCGTGCGGGAGCGGCGGGGACGGGGGTGCGGCAGCCTGAGCATGGCAGTGAATAAATTAGTATTGAGGGCAGGGGGCGTGGCGGGGGACCCAGCAGGGGGTGTATTAAGTATTAAGAGCAGAGATGGCAGGGAGCATGCTTTGACAATGCTGCTGTCTGTCTGTGATGGGGAGGAGGGAGGGTATGATAGCACCTATGTCTTGACCAATATGCCAGGCTCAGTACAAATGGAGCTGCTTGATCTCCAAAACAACTCATCTTTGCGAGAAAAATTCTTCAATGTGCCCTTGTTTACGTTTTACAAAGACTACATTTCTCAGGACACATTCCCTTATCTCTGGCAGCAAGCTTTGAAGATGTGTGCTTTGTTAGGAAGCACATACTTATGTGAGCAATTCTTCTCAAGGATGAAGAACGCAAAGTCCAAGACAAGAACTCAGCTTACAGACCAACATCTTGAGAATACTCTGCGCATAGCGACTTCTAACATTGATGCCAACATCGACAAGCTGGCCAAGCAAAAACAATGCCAAGTTTCCCACTGATATGAACTTATTATAATAACAAAGGTAAAGTAGACCATGTTTCATTCATTAAATTACAATAATTATCTTTTGAAGTCTTTTTTATGGTCTTATGAGTCTAGAAAAGGTCTCATTACAATCATAAATTAAAATTTAGATTCTAAATACCGCAGTATAGCTTAGTGGCCCTCGGCTTCGTTTCATTTTTTTATGTGGCCCACACTGTCTTAAAGGTTGAAGACCAATGCTCTAGATGATCCTGTTACTCTACAATCTATACATTCTATGTTATCTGCATTTAAGGACTGAAATAACCTCAGAACTTAACTCTAATATTCAAGATTTGAGGTCCGATATCAGTGAGATTGGCACTCGTACAGACTAAGATGAAAGAGATTGTTGCGTCTCACAAAGATCTGATTTCAGCACATGACACCCTTCAGGAAGACCTGGTCTCTATTCGTGATAAAGTCGTTGATTTAGAAGACTGGTCTCTGAGAAATAATATCAGAATAATGGGCGTTCCGGATTCTGCTACAAATGCTGAGCTTTATGATTATGCCACGGTCCTCTTTTCAGAAACTTCCACCGAAGGCTTCTGCCGCAGACCTTCTTATTGACAAGATCCATAGACTCCCAAAGTCCAAACAGGCCCCTATCCAAGCACCGAGGGACACTCTGCTCACCTTAAAGAACGCATTCTACGAGCCACTGTCTTCCTCATCCACAGCTGAGTGCCTGGATAATCTGTAGATATTTCTCCTGTGACGCTGGCCAAAAGGCGTCTATTCCACCCAAGGAAATGTACAATACAAATGGGGCTTTCCTACTAAGATTATTGTAATGCAAAACGGCGCCTTCACAGTGATACCTTCACCCGAGGATGGTCCTGCTATTCTGAAAAAGTGGGACATTCCTGTTGACAGTACTTCATGACACTTTACCTAAACCAATCCCGGAGGAGTTGTCTTCCATCTTCAAGTAATATGCTAAAGGAGTAAGACTGTTACAGACACTCAGAGTCTGTTTCCTACTGTAACATGTGCCAACTGGGACTAAGTTACTGGGCATGGATCTATTTTTGGGCCAGATTTATTTGCTCTTGTTATGGGTTTAAAACGTGTCCGTTTCTATTTCATGTGCTATTTAAATAAGATTTTACTCACCGGTAAATCTATTTCTCGTAGTCCGTAGTGGATGCTGGGACTCCGTAAGGACCATGGGGAATAGCGGCTCCGCAGGAGACTGGGCACAACTAAAGAAAGCTTTAGGACTACCTGGTGTGCACTGGCTCCTCCCACTATGACCCTCCTCCAGACCCCAGTTAGGATACTGTGCCCGGAAGAGCTGACACAATAAGGAAGGATTTTGAATCCCGGGTAAGACTCATACCAGCCACACCAATCACACCGTATAACTCGTGATACTATACCCAGTTAACAGTATGAAATATAACTGAGCCTCTCAACAGATGGCTCAACAATAACCCTTTAGATAACAATAACTATATACAAGTATTGCAGACAATCCGCACTTGGGATGGGCGCCCAGCATCCACTACTGACTACGAGAAATAGATTTACCGGTGAGTAAAATCTTATTTTCTCTGACATCCTAAGTGGATGCTGGGACTCCGTAAGGACCATGGGGATTATACCAAAGCTCCCAAACGGGCGGGAGAGTGCGGATGACTCTGCAGCACCGAATGAGCAAACTCAAGGTCCTCCTCAGCCAGGGTATCAAATTTGTAGAATTTAGCAAAAGTGTTAGACCCTGACCAAGTAGCAGCTTGGCAAAGTTGTAAAGCAGAGACCCCTCGGGCAGCCGCCCAAGAAGAGCCCACCTTCCTCGTGGAATGGGCTTTTACAGATTTAGGATGCGGCAGTCCAGCCACAGAATGCGCAAGCTGAATTGTGCTACATATCCAGCGAGCAATAGTCTGCTTCGAAGTAGGAGCACCCAGCTTGTTGGGTGCATACAGGATAAATAGTGAGTCAGTTTTCCTGACTCCAGCTGTCCTGGAAACATATATTTTCAAGACCCTGACTACGTCCAGTAACTTGGAATCCTCCAAGTCCCTAGTAGCCGCAGGCACCACAATAGGTTGGTTCAAATGAAAAGCTGATACCACCTTAGGGAGAAACTGGGGACGAGTCCTCAATTCTGCCCTATCCATATGGAAAATCAGATAAGGGCTTTTACATGACAAAGCCGCCAATTCTGACACACGTCTGGCCGAAGCCAAGGCTAACAGCATGACCACTTTCCACGTGAGATATTTCAAATCCACGGTTTTAAGTGGCTCAAACCAATGTGACTTTAGGAAACCCAACACCATGTTGAGATCCCAAGTGCCACTGGAGGCACAAAAGCAGGCTGAATATGCAGCACTCTCTTTACAAATGTCTGAACTTCAGGCATTGAAGCCAGTTCTTTCTGGAAGAAAATCGACAGAGCCGAAATCTGGACCTTAATGGAACCCAATTTTAGGCCCATAGTCACCCCTGACTGTAGGAAGTGCAGAAATCGACCCAGCTGAAACTCCTCCGTTGGAGCCTTCCTGGCCTCACACCAAGCAACATATTTCCATCATATGCGGTAATAATGTTTTGCGGTTACATCTTTCCTGGCTTTAATCAGTGTAGGAATGACTTCCTCCGGAATGCCCTTTCCTTTTAGGATCCGGTGTTCAACCGCCATGCCGTCAAACGCAGCCGCGGTAAGTCTTGGAACAGACAGGGCCCCTGCAGCAACAGGTCCTGCCTGAGCGGCAGAGACCATGGGTCCTCTGAGATCATTTCTTGAAGTTCTGGGTACCAAGCTCTTCTTGGCCAATCTGGAACCACGAGTATAGTTCTTACTCCTCTCCTTCTTATTATTCTCAGTACTTTGGGTATGAGAGGCAGAGGAGGGAACACATAAACCGACTGGTACACCCACGGTGTCACTAGAGCGTCCACAGCTATCTCCTGAGGGTCCCTTGACCTGGCGCAATATCTTTTTAGCTATTTATTGAGGCGGGACGCCATCATGTCCACCTGTGGCCTTTCCCAACGGTTTACAATCATTTGGAAGACTTCTGGATGAAGTCCCCACTCTCCCGGGTGGAGGTCGTGCCTGCTGAGGAAGTCTGCTTCCCAGTTGTCCACTCCCGGAATGAACACTGCTGACAGTGCTAGTACATGATTTTCCGCCCATCGGAGAATCCTTGTGGCTTCTGCCATTGCCATCCTGCTTCTTGTGCCGCCCTGTCAATTTACATGGGCGACTGCCGTGATGTTGTCTGACTGGATCAGTACCGGCTGGTGTAGGAGCAGGGATTTTGCTTGACTTAGGGCATTGTAAATGGCCCTTAGTTCCAGAATATTTATGTGAAGGGAAGTCTCCTGACTCGACCATAGTCCTTGGAAGATTCTTCCCTATGTGACTGCCCCCCAGCCTCGAAGGCTGGCATCCGTGGTCACCAGGACCCAGTCCTGTATGCCGAACCTGCGGCCCTCTAGAAGATGAGCACTCTGCAGCCACCACAGCAGAGACACCCTGGTTCTTGGAGACAGGGTTATTAAGCGATGCATCTGAAGATGCGATCCGGACCATTTGTCCAACAGGTCCCACTGAAAGTTTCTGGCATGGAACCTGCCGAAGGGAATTGCTTCGTAAGAAGCTACCATCTTTCCCAGGACCCGCGTGCAGTGATGCACCGATACCTGTTTTGGTTTCAGGAGGTCTCTGACTAGAGATGACAACTCCCTGGCTTTCTCCTCTGGGAGAAACACTTTTTTCTGGACTGTATCCAGAATCATACCCAGGAACAGTAGACGTGTCGTCGGAACCAGCTGTGACTTTGGGATATTCAGAATCCAGCCGTGCTGGTGCAGCACTTCCTGAGATAGTGCTACTCCCACCAACAACTGTTCCTTGGACCTCGCCTTTATTAGGAGATCGTCCAAGTACGGGATAATTAAAACTCCCTTTTTTCGAAGGAGTATCATCATTTCCGCCATACCTTGGTAAATACCCTCGGTGCCGTGGACAGTCCAAACGGCAGCGTCTGGAATTGGTAATGGCAATCCTGTACCACAAATCTGAGGTACTCCTGGTGAGGATGGTAAATGGGGACATACAAGTAAGCATCCTTGATGTCCAGGGATACCATGTAATCCCCCTCGTCCAGGCTTGCAATAACCGCCCTGAGCGATTCCATCTTGAACTTGAATTTTTTTATGTATGTGTTCAAGGATTTCAAATTTAAAATGGGTCTCACCGAACCGTCCGGTTTTGGCACCACAAATAGTGTGGAATAGTAACCCCGGCCTTGTTGAAGTAGGGGTACCTTGATTATCACCTGCTGGGAATACAGCTTGTGAATTGCCGCTAGCACCGCCTCCCTGTCTGAGGGAGCAATCGGCAAGGCAGATTTTAGGAACTGGTGGGGTGGAGACGCCTCGAATTCCAGTTTGTACCCCTGAGATACTATTTGAAAGATCCAGGGATCCACCTGTGAGCGAGCCCACTGATCACTGAAATTCTTGAGGCGGCCCCCCACCGTACCTGGCTCCGCCTGTGGAGCCCCACCGTCATGCAGCGGACTTGGAAGAAGCGGGGGAGGACTTTTGCTCCTGGGAACCTGCTGTTTGTTGCAGCCTTTTTCCCCTACCTCTGCCTCTGGACAGAAAAGACCCGCCTTTTCCACGCTTGTTTTTCTGGGTCCGAAAGGACTGAACCTGATAAAACGGCGCCTTCTTAGGCTGTGAGGGGACATGGGGTAAAAATGCTGACTTCCCAGACGTTGCTGTGGAAACTAGGTCCGAGAGACCATCCCCAAATAATTCCTCACCCTTATAAGGCAAAACTTCCATGTGCCTTTTAGAATCTGCATCTCCTGTCCACTGACGAGTCCATAAGCCTCTCCTAGCAGAAATGGATAATGCACTTACTTTAGATGCCAGCCGGCAGATTTCCCTCTGTGCATCTCTCATATATAAGACTGAGTTTTTGATATGGTCTATGGTTAGCAGAATCGTGTCTGTCTAGTGTGTCAATATTTTATGACAGTTTATCTGACCACGCAGCGGCAGCACTGCACATCCATGCTGACGCAATAGCTGGTCTAAGTATTGACAATACTAAATTCCTTTGTCGTATAATCAACCCTTTATGAAGCTAAGAACACAGTACGCTGTTTACTTAAGAAATACCGTAATGATACGCTATTTGCGTAACGATCGCTCAGCGGTAAGCGAGACGCTCAAGCGTCACGTTCGCTCACGGCCTAGTGATCACAGGACACGTTATTAGTTATGTCTAGGGGAAAGATTCGCTGTAGCGTAGCTTACGCTCGAGACCACGAGGAGGTCACCAGCGATGCAGACGCTTACAACACTATACCTTTATGTTAAAACCTTATACCGATGAAATACACAGAATACCTTAATGTGAGTACAGGGTGTAAGTGCAACCTTGTGTAACCTGACTACCTACAATGCTGCTTGAGCGTCACCGACGCTCAAGTGAACACTTAACACTATAGAAAATACACAGATACTGGTTTAGGTTTCCAAAGCCTATTAACTGTATTATATCTAATATACTTGTAAAAGGGGATAACAGTACATATGATACGCTACAATATAACAGAGACCTCCTAACCACAGAACTAAACAATAAATACAAAAAGACAATACTACACTGACCTAAATGCAATACAATACAATATAATACTATAATACTATGAGGTATATAAGAGAAAAGAGGAGAGAGAGAGATGGAGAGAGAGAGAGAGAGAAATTGGCTCACAGAAAGACAATGATTATGGAGAGAACTTACGCACAAAGGGTATGATCGCCAGCGCCTCGATATCCAGCTCCCGATTATCAGCAGATAACCGTTGATGAGAGAGTGAGCTCTGGATATGGTCGGCTTGCCTATTTATGCCCCACACACAATGCAATCTCCTAGTCCCTACAATCCCATTGTCCATTGGCCGAAGGAATTCGGCCCCGCATCATAACAAAAGGTCATAGGGTGATTCATACAGGTGGGCTGTGACGATTTCCAACAGCTCAGGTGGGTGGGAAACTGGGTTTCCCGCCGCATACCTGAGTATGTGTAAATCATAGAAATGGACATAAACTTCTTATGTCCATAACTATTCGCACGAGCGATTAATACGCTCCAAACCAACACCGGAATATTGCTAATTAAATACTCTTCCGATGGGTACCAAACACTGCAGTATGATTCCTGTTAGACCCTTCGTACGATGCAAAGAGGGATTCCTCAGCTCTGGGACATTGTACTTTAACCAAACTTTCAGAATCTATCAAAGGGATCATGATCTATAAACTACATTAATTGTGAACTTTTGTAACGAATGAGTCGCACGCTACGATCACATAAACTCTACCGTAAATGCGCATACTGCGCGTGCGAGTGCACGCTATTGCGGGTATGCGCTTCCACGGGAGAGCGTACGCATGCGCAGCACGGACCAGTGTGCGGTGCAAATATGGCAGTGTGCATTAAGACATTTTTCTGACTTTGACAGTCCACCCTTTGGCAGTCAATAATAACTGCCACAAAATATTTAAGGAGAAAAATGTAAGTCAGGGGTTAATTGATTTCCATGGTGGGGAAAGGAAGAAGAATGGAGTAGGTGTGAAGAGGGTATGACCTAGTGAGAAAGCAGGAGCATGTGTGTATGAGTCCATGTTTGGGGGGTCATGTATCATCGTGCCGTACGTGTGGTAAATCAAGCTTCGAGGTATTGCGAAGTATACATTTGAATTCCTTCTTATCCCGTACTAAGGGTCTGTGGATGGGCTGTCAAACTCTACCGAGCTCATTTCGGCTTACAGTTGTAACAAAATGGGGATGCACATTTTAGTTGATGATACATGAATGGGGGAGGTATGTGGTTGCTGATATCTGTGCCTGTATTCCCTATCGACTATGTGTGTCATTACCTGAGGGTTGTAGAGATGAAGATAAAGAACACTTATGGAAAATGCAATGATATTCTATGTCAGGGAAATGTACATCTGTCGATTGAGGTCTTGATTGGTGTCGGTTGATTGGAGTCTTCTTCTTTGTGCTTTTGCTCATAAATCGTGAGTAAAGCAAACAACGTCCATGGATTTACAAAAAAATGTTGGGCTAGCGTGATTTTAAAGTTCCTAGGGAAACTGGGGTACCCATGGCATTGTCCATCAAAATCTTGTATATCAGGTCGTCTGCTCTTCTTCTTTCCATCTTTCCGTTGTCGGCCCCTTGGCTCATCAAATCCTTCGTCTACGTGGGTCTTTGTACCTCGGAGGAAAACATAGAAATGGGTGAAAGACGGACCGTATACTCATTACATCATTACGTCATGGTTTCTAGCATTGGGTCATAAATCAAATCCAGGTTAATTACAGTTTCCTCACTCCTCAAGCTCATCACTCTTGTACTTTGTTTGCACCTCATTAAAGCCTGCCCGCATCTAAATATCAATCCAATAGATATAACGACACCCAAGATACATAGGAGAAACTTTCCAACATCCATTATGACTCCTTGAGCCCAGTCTCCTAAACCGGAGAACCAATTTTGCGGGTTCAACCATGACACCCAACCAGTCAGCTCATTACCTACAGCAGCAAGGGTGAGATTGTGTTTCCGACGAAATTCCCATTTTAATTGCAGAATATCATCCATCTTTTGGTCTATGACCTCTACCGGATCCTCGGTGCTATTTGTGATATACGTGCAACACTTTATGCCGTACTGTGTTGCCAATGTAACACAATATCCGCCTGTTACTGCTGTAAGGTAATTAAGAACCATCCTATGCTGATCTAGTTCTGTTTTGTAAGCTTGAAGTTCTCTTCCAGTGTATCTAAACGTGTCATCATACATTTCAGTGATATTATCTAACAAATTGGCGAGTGCGGAAATGTATCTATAATTCATCACTCCTCGAGCGGTACGAGTGAAATCTAACGCTACCAGAACCTGAATCCCGGTGGATTCATGGATAAGATCAGAGGCCGGATGCTCTAACCTTTCTGACAGTTGTCTTTTAACTCGGTGTTCGTAGTGAGTGTGAGTATAAGGAGCTTGGGCACCACGGTGTATGTCCTTCATTTTGTCATGTGTAACAGTCATCACTTCAGGCAATACTTTTCCAATATAACACAATCCTTCAGAGTTTGGGGCAAGCCACTTGTACGCCTTTCTCCCGCATATGAAATATGCATCATCGGGGAGAACATAAGGGACGGAGAAGGACATGACCATGTTACAAACCTTCCAGGTGAAATCTCCTGACCCTAATTCTTCCATCTGTCTAATACACGTATCAGTTTGTATGATATGTGCACAGTATCCTGGTGATACCTCTCCAACTTTAGTAATCCTATTTCCTAAGGTATATCGATACCGGAAAGATTTTCCTCTACTGGCTATGTGGCGTACGAGCTCTGTATCTGTAGGCATTCTATCTGCTCTATGTGAAAAGGTCATGGTTTGGTTGCTCCATGACAGTTCCCAATTTCCCGGTTTTCTAGGATTGGAGATGTTGAAACATAAGAGGGACCTATCCACATGGTATTGGTGGAGCTTCAAACTAGGAGGGCTGGAGATGTTAAATCTCCGGTCCACCGGTCTCCCACCACTTAGCTCAAGTACCTCCCCTAACGTTAAAGGAAATGGTACTAGCCCTGATTTGCTGTGACCCTGAGGTACTTGAGAGCATACCCAACAATCTGTTTGGTTCAACACGTTACCCACTAGAGAGTGATAGTCACTCAATGGATGCCGGTCCATATGGATATTAAAACTAGATTGGCATTTCTTTATGCATCCATCTTCAACCAGATTTTCCTCAGCTAACAATCCATCACAATTTCTTCTATCGGATCGTTTTCTGATACTCGCCTTTGCTCGTTGGTTTGGTTGATCTTGGAAAACTACGCCTCCATCATCATAATCGGAACCCATTCCAGAACCTCTCTCGACCTCTATGGTACTCTCGCCGGAACAGACTGCTCTGGTCAACATCATGGTTAACATCAAAATCCGGATTACAGTCTCTTGGGGCAAGTCCATCTTTGAGGAGGAAATAGAGAAGAATGAGAAGGGGGAAACAGAAATTTTAAGGGAGAGGGGATGGGAAGTGGAGAAAAACAATAAAAGGGAGAGGGGAGTCGACAACTGCTTCCGGTCTTCAAGGCTCAGGTGCCGCCTCGGTCCTCCTGGAACAGACACTCCAGTGATACAACCTCTACCGTCTGTTCCTTATCACGGGACTTCTCTGGATCAGCAACCTTCTTGCAGTGGGATGAATGGACCCAAGTCTCTCTCAGCAACCTTCAATGCTGTGGTGCTAGTCAATAAGACCTGGTATGGTCCTTCCCATCTATCAATAAGACAACCTGAGCGTAGAAAATTTCGTATCATTACATAATCCCCAGGTTCAATGTCATGACAATTACTATCTGGTAAATCAGGAATCACCAACTTCAGATTATCATTTTGATTCCTCAACTGCTTACTCATATTAATTAAGTACTTTACAGTTACTTCATTGTTACATTTCAAATCATCCTGAGGGTTAATCATGACATGCGGTTGTCGACCAAACAGAATTTCAAAAGGAGACAGATTAAGAGGGGACCTGGGAGTGGTTCTGATACTATACAAAACAATGGGTAAAGCTTCTGGCCACGTCAATCCTGTCTCTGCCATTACTTTACTCAATTTATTTTTAATAGTGCTGTTCACTCTTTCGACCTTCGCACTTGCCTGTGGACGGTACGGAGTGTGCAGCTTACTATCAATTCCCATCAACTTACACATTCCTTGAAAGACATCACCTGTAAAATGAGTACCCCTATCACTTTCAATGATTCTAGGGATACCATATCTACATACAAATTCCTGCACAATTTTCTTAGCTGTAAACATAGCGGTATTTGTAGCTGCTGGAAAAGCTTCGACCCAATTCGAGAAAACATCTATACAGACAAGTACATACTTTAAATTTCTACATGGGGGCAATTGAATGAAGTCAATTTGTATTACTTGGAAAGGGCCGCCGGCAGGTGGGATATGGGATGGTTCTGTTGGTATTGCTTTTCCAATATTCTTTCTCAGACAGGTAAGGCATGACATTGCTCTTTTACTAGCATGAGAGGAGAATCCTGGGGCGCACCAGTATGCTCTTACCAATTTGCACATCCCCTCCTTGCCTAGGTGAGTCAGCCCGTGAGCTGCTTCAGCCAGACACGGAAGGTATGCCCTGGGGGCCACTGGTTTACCATGTCCATCCGTCCAGAGCCCTGAGGACTCCTGGCCATATCCCTTTGCCTTCCAGACTGCCTTCTCCTGAGTGGAACACAAATTCTGCATTTCACACAACTTTTGTGTGTTGATGGTATTAAATACCATCAGTTGTGTGGTGTCTGTCCGTATGGGGGTAGCAGCTGCAAGCTTTGCAGCTTCGTCTGCTCGGCTGTTACCAAGGGATACTGGGTCTTGGCTATATGTATGTGCTTTACATTTGATAACAGCCACTCTGTCGGGTTCCTGTATCGCTGTTAGAAGCCTTTTTATATACGCTGCATGCGCTATCGGTGTGCCAGCTGCCGTCATGAAATTTCTGAGCCGCCACAGGGCTCCGAAATCATGGACTACCCCGAACGCGTATCTGGAATCGGTGTAGATATTGGCAGACTTACCCTTAGCCAATTCACATGCTCTGGTTAGGGCGACCAGTTCAGCAACCTGGGCTGAGTGAGGTGGGCCTAGCGGTTCCGCTTCTATGGTGTCTTGGTCATCTACGACTGCGTATCCAGTACACAAGTCTCCCGAGTCTGACTGTCTGTGACAACTACCGTCCGTGTAGAACGTGAGTTCTGCATCTTCTAGTGGATTGTCACTGATGTCAGGCCTTGCGGTAAAATTTTGGGTCAAATATTCCATACAATCATGTGCATCTTCCTTTGCATTAAATCCTCCTTCCCCATCACTCTCACCTCCCACCCTTTGTGCCTGTCCAGGCACACCTGGGAGAAATGTTGCAGGGTTTAATGCACTGCATCTCCTTATGGTGATGTTTACTGGGGCCATTAATGCCAATTCCCATCTCGTAAACCTTGCTGATGAGACATGTCTGGTTTGGGCAGAATTTAATAAGGCCGATACCGCATGTGGTGTATGGATTGTGAGGTTGTGGCCTAGCACGACATCTTCGCTTTTCGTCACTAGCAATGCTATCGCCGCAACGCTACGCAAGCATGTGGGGAGGGACCGCGCTACCGTATCTAGCTGAGCGCTGTAGTATGCAACTGGCCTGCTGGCATCACCGTGTTTTTGTGTTAGTACACCTGCTGCGCACCCAGCACTTTCTGTTCCGTATAGTTCAAAGGGTTTCCCATAGTCTGGCATACCTAGTGCAGGTGCCTGCGTTAGACACTGTTTGAGTCTCTCAAATGCTGTTTCAGATTCGTCTGTATGCGAAATCCGATCAGGTTTGTTTGAGGAGACCATTTCCTGCAAAGGTAGTGCCAATATGGAAAACCCTGGGATCCAATTACGGCAATACCCACACATTCCTAAAAACGTCCTGATCTGTTGCTGGGTTTGTGGCAGTGTCATGTCTCTAATGGCTTGGATTCTATCAGCGGTCAGGTGTCTCAGTCCTTGTGTTAGACAGTGTCCCAAATATTTTACCTTAGTCTGGCATAATTGCAACTTGTCTTTGGAAACTTTGTGACCTGTGTCTGAAAGATGAAACAGGAGCTGTTTCGTATCCTTCAGGGAAGCTTCCAGTGAATCTGAACACAGCAGTAAATCATCCACATACTGTATCAATACTGATCCACTCTCTGGTTGAAAAGACTGTAAACAATCATGCAAAGCCTGAGAAAATATACTTGGACTATCTATGAAACCTTGGGGTAATCGAGTCCACGTGTATTGGACTCCTCTGTATGTGAATGCAAACAAATATTGGCTGTCAGGGTGCAGAGGTACCGAAAAGAAAGCGGAGCAGAGGTCAATAACAGTGAAAAATTTGGCAGTGGGAGGAATTTGCATTAGGATGACAGCTGGATTAGGCACTACGGGGAACTGACTCTCGACTATTTTGTTAATCCCCCTTAGATCCTGCACTAGCCTGTAACCCCTCCCCCCACTCTTTTTAACAGGGAAGATGGGACTATTTGCTGTGCTGGACGTTCTTACTAGAATGCCCTGTTGTAGCAAGCGCTCTATTACCGGGAAAACTCCTAACTCCACCTCTGGCTTCAGAGGATACTGTGGGATTTTTGGAGCTATCCTACCATCTTTTACTTGTACTACTACTGGAGCTACATTTGCCATTAATCCAGTGTCCTGTCCATCTTTTGTCCAAAGTGTCTCTGGTATCTGAGATGTCATCTCTTCTACCTGGGATGGGTTCCTATTTGTCATAATGGTGTGTGACATTAATTTTGATGGGGAGTCTAACATGTCTCGTACTTCCTGAGCGTGATTCTCAGGGATGTCCAAGAATACACCTTCAGGAGTACAATAAATGACGCAACCCATTTTACATAGTAAGTCTCTTCCCAGGAGATTGGTTGGTGCCGATGCAGCCAGCAAAAAGGAATGCTTGGTATGCAAAGGCCCTATTGTAATCTCGGCTGGTTTGCTAACAGGGTAGTGCTGGACTACTCCTGTTACTCCTATGGCTGGAACTGTCCTACCAGTGGTTCTTATGCCCACTGTCGAATTGATCACTGACTTGGCCGCCCCTGTGTCTACAAGAAAGTTTAAAGTTTTACCGGCTACATTGATTGCAATCTCTGGTTCGCTTCCAAGACTGGCAATCAATTTAACTGGTTGCAGATTACAGGTATGGCCACACCCCTATTGGGTATGCTGACCTCCCTGAATCCCATTGGCAGCAACTACTTGTGCGGGGGTTAGCTGGGAACTACCAGAGGCATGCCAATCTCTGTTCGGGGGATATCTTTTTGTTTCCCCTGTATGTGGCTCAAAACTCCGCCTCTGTGGACCCTGCTCCCAATGTCGTGTGTGGTGTTGTTGTCTAGGGGGTTGAAAAGATCTTTGTACATTCTTTGTTCTACATTCTCGTGCAAAATGTCCTGGTCTGTTACAAGAAAAACATGTTATTCCACTTGCCTTACCCACAGGATTCGGTGGTACATACGCAGGCTGCCTTGTGGTCAGCGCCTGTATACTTACGGACATCAACTTATCACTTTGCGACTCCCTGTGTCTAGTGATGTTTTTGTCGTGATCAACAGCAGCCTCTCTCAAAGTGGACACTGACAGACCTCGCCAACATGGTTGTGTGGTCTGTACCCTAGCCTTTAATGTTTCTTTCAAACCATCCATCAGTACAGATACTGCTACTTCTCGATGGTTTGGGTTGGTCTTTATGTCTTCTATACCAGTGTATTTGGCCATTTCTGATAATGCCCGGTGGAAATATTCTGCTGCCGTTTCAGACTCCTTTTGTTTAATGGAGAATAGTTTATTCCATTTAGCAACGGCTGGGAAATATTCTTTTAGCTGCAAATTTATCCTTTTTACATTATCCTGATCGTACACATCTGTAAGTGGTACCTCTTTATCTAGTCCACAATCAGCCAAGAATTTAACTGAGTCGACACTGGGAGGTAAGCAAGCTCTTAGCACTATCTGCCAATCCTTATTATTGGGCTCTAAAGTGTTTCCTAGATCCCTGATGTATTTTTGGCTTGCCACTAAATCCTTTCTGGGGTCTGGGAATTCAGACACTATGGTCCTTAATTCCATTCTAGTTAACGGGCAATACATGGCAATGTTCCTGACGGGTGTGACTCCTGATGCATCTGTTTTCCCATTGGGAACTACTATCACCTTTACAGGAGCAATTCTAACAGCCTCTTCCTGTGTAGATTCTACAGCTTGTTGTGGTACAATTGTTTCAGTGTAATGCATGGTGCCGTACTTACCCGTTGACACGACCTCACCTATCCCTCCGCTAGGGGCCTTCACTAATCTCGTGGGTGGTGCAGTTCCTATTGTGGTTTCTGATATGGTGGCCGCTAGAGAGAGCGCTGAAATTGTTGCCGAATTGTCTTCTTGTTCACACTCCTGAGGAAGGTTCAAAACAGGGTACAACTTGCACGGGTTAATACTTGCATGAGTCATTGGGTTAACATCATTAACATTTACATTGTTACTAAGAGTTTGTGTTTTACAACCCAGTGCATTTCTCTCCGCAATCAACTTCTCTCCTGCAATGTATGGTGGAGGAGGAGCTGTGGCAATCAACTTCCTGACTGCCCCAGATCCTGCCGCCAGAGCCAAACCTCTCTGTATCTCACCTTCCTGGTGCCATAACTGTAAGTAATCATGATGCTGAATTCGTCTCTTTGATGATTTTACGAGACATATCCTCCTCCTTAAATTTTGTAACACCTCTGGACTGAAGCTACCTATTCTTGGGAACTTGTCCCTGTCTTGTACAGTCATTCTCTCCCATTCATCACATAAAACCTCTGTGTGACTACCGTATTTTTCACACATTACATATCTTGCCGACCCGACTGGTCGGTTCTCCGAATCAACCTGAACCTGGGTTGATCGCCCCCTACCTGAGCAACTGGCCCCCATCGTCTGTAGGTGTTGCTTAGTCCTCCTTGGATTTCTGTATCAAGGTTTTCAGCAAGCCTTTACAGACAACCAAATTACTCCACAGTAGGCCGGCGGTGGCGGTTTACCGAGTACCCCACTCACTCGCCCACCTCGACCAATACGACCTGATCACACCGATATGGTGCTGGCGTACTCGATACAGGGCCCCTATGGAACCTTCAGTTTACTGGAACATATGAGGGATACCCGCAGGACACTTTCTCTTTCCAGTAAACGTTGGGGTTGTTAGATAGTTCCTGAGTGACCAGCGAACTTCTCTTCCCGAAAAAATAAAAAATTACACAAATCACGTCAGAGTGTACAAATAGCGTTTGTGACCAATTTACTCTTATGGTATCAGGTCAGATTACTAACTACTGCACACAATTACGTGCGGTCCAATCGTTCAGTACACGAGCACTACTTGTCATGTACTGAAAGATCAATGGAATCTATGTTTCCGGCTGTGATTCCTTCAGCCAGAGCTTGTATGGCCTATATGGGTTCTGCACCAACACCCCAGGCGTTGTGCCACTGGACTTTTATAGCGGACCTTTTTACCTTATGACCTCCTGGTCTTGTTACCTTATGACCTCCTGGTCTGTTACCTTTACCTTATGGTCCGCTATACTCTAATGCTCAAATTATTATTTTAACCAGGGATGCCTCCCTAGCCACCGTATATGTCACTTACACGTATGTCCCTTGACGAGTACTCGGCTTTCCTTTTGGTTCCACCTTTTAAATTGTATAAACACACTCACTCAACACATGTACACTTTGTTTCTATGTCTATTTCTGCGCAGAAATTGTCTTCAGGCCAAAAGTGTTACCAATTAGGAGCAGGATCTGTTAAACTAAATTTCAGATTTTCCAAAAATAGATTTGCGTTATTTACCGCGTCGCGTTATCTACCGCTGTGCGTTTCTTATCGCCTTTGCGCTACTTATCGCTTTTGCGCTACTTATCGCTTTTGCGCTAATTCAACTTTATCACAACTTGAGCTACGTGGGCGTAACCAGACGCTACGTTGCGTAATGTACGCTGCGTGCGTCTGCCTTTCGGATTGCGTACGCTAGTCTTTGTTAGTGACACGTGTACGCAATGCAAAGGATCCACCGTAACACAATATATTTTATCAATGTAGATGATCCCTGATCATCTACCGCAATCCACACTGCACACTGGCTGCCTCGTCTCTCGGACAAGCCGTGTGTTGTTCTATACTTTAACTATTACCTCTACTTATTAAATAACAGCAAATCTCCTTTTAGCCCTTTCTATCAACTATAAAATTTGGCAAACAGGAATAGTGATATACGAAAAATGAAACAGAAATGCAGATATGTGCGTGCGTACGCAAGACAAAAGAAAAATAAACAGTTTTAAAAAGACACAAGCGTTTTGTTCTTACTTCCGGTTACCGGATTCCTTCAGCACTCTTTATCTAAGTGAAGCAGACGCTTATCCCGTCAGCAACTGCGAGACAACCTCCCACCCTTTGCTGGGGGATAATGTCTGCTGATCTACCTAGTGCAGATGTGAAAAGGACCGGACGAGCCCGCAATTGACAATACTAAATTCCTTTGTCGTATAATCAACCCTTTATGAAGCTAAGAACACAGTACGCTGTTTACTTAAGAAATACCGTAATGATACGCTATTTGCGTAACGATCGCTCAGCGGTAAGCGAGACGCTCAAGCGTCACGTTCGCTCACGGCCTAGTGATCACAGGACACGTTATTAGTTATGTCTAGGGGAAAGATTCGCTGTAGCGTAGCTTACGCTCGAGACCACGAGGAGGTCACCAGCGATGCAGACGCTTACAACACTATACCTTTATGTTAAAACCTTATACCGATGAAATACACAGAATACCTTAATGTGAGTACAGGGTGTAAGTGCAACCTTGTGTAACCTGACTACCTACAATGCTGCTTGAGCGTCACCGACGCTCAAGTGAACACTTAACACTATAGAAAATACACAGATACTGGTTTAGGTTTCCAAAGCCTATTAACTGTATTATATCTAATATACTTGTAAAAGGGGATAACAGTACATATGATACGCTACAATATAACAGAGACCTCCTAACCACAGAACTAAACAATAAATACAAAAAGACAATACTACACTGACCTAAATGCAATACAATACAATATAATACTATAATACTATGAGGTATATAAGAGAAAAGAGGAGAGAGAGAGATGGAGAGAGAGAGAGAGAGAAATTGGCTCACAGAAAGACAATGATTATGGAGAGAACTTACGCACAAAGGGTATGATCGCCAGCGCCTCGATATCCAGCTCCCGATTATCAGCAGATAACCGTTGATGAGAGAGTGAGCTCTGGATATGGTCGGCTTGCCTATTTATGCCCCACACACAATGCAATCTCCTAGTCCCTACAATCCCATTGTCCATTGGCCGAAGGAATTCGGCCCCGCATCATAACAAAAGGTCATAGGGTGATTCATACAGGTGGGCTGTGACGATTTCCAACAGCTCAGGTGGGTGGGAAACTGGGTTTCCCGCCGCATACCTGAGTATGTGTAAATCATAGAAATGGACATAAACTTCTTATGTCCATAACTATTCGCACGAGCGATTAATACGCTCCAAACCAACACCGGAATATTGCTAATTAAATACTCTTCCGATGGGTACCAAACACTGCAGTATGATTCCTGTTAGACCCTTCGTACGATGCAAAGAGGGATTCCTCAGCTCTGGGACATTGTACTTTAACCAAACTTTCAGAATCTATCAAAGGGATCATGATCTATAAACTACATTAATTGTGAACTTTTGTAACGAATGAGTCGCACGCTACGATCACATAAACTCTACCGTAAATGCGCATACTGCGCGTGCGAGTGCACGCTATTGCGGGTATGCGCTTCCACGGGAGAGCGTACGCATGCGCAGCACGGACCAGTGTGCGGTGCAAATATGGCAGTGTGCATTAAGACATTTTTCTGACTTTGACAGTATAATGCCTGAGTGTGTATATACAGACTTCAGGATCGCCTCCTGCTTTCTATCAGCAGGTTCCTTGAGGGCGGCCGTATCCGGAGACGGTAGTGCCACCTTTTTAGACAAACGTGTGAGCGCTTTATCCACCCTAGGAGGTGTTTCCCAACGTGACCTATCCTCTGGCGGGAAAGGGAACGCCATTAGTACCTTCTTAGGAATTACCAATTTTTTATCAGGGAAAGCCCACGCTTCTTCACACACTTCATTTAATTCATCTGATGGGGGAAAAACTACGGGTAGTTTTTTCTCCCCATACATAATGCCCTTTTTTCCATAAGCTCATCCACTCAGGTGTCTGCCCCGCAGGGGGTGACATCCCTTCTAAAGGCATCTGCTCCGCCTCCACATCATTATCCTCATCAAACATGTCGACACAGCCGTACCGACACACCGCACACACACAGGGAATGCTCTAACAGAGGACAGGACCCACAAAAGCCCTTTGGGGGGACAGAGTGAGAGTATGCCAGCACACACCAGAGCGCTATATAATGCAGGGACTAACTGAATTATGTCCCCTATAGCTGCTTTTTCTATATAATGTATACTGCGCCTAAATTTAGTGCCCCCCCCTCTCTTTATTTACCCTTAGACTGCAGGGGAGAGCCAGGGAGCTTCCTTCCAGTGGAGCTGTGAGGGAAAAATGGCGCCAGTGTGCTGAGGGAGATAGCTCCGCCCCTTTTCCGGAGACTATTTTCCCGCTTTTTCCTATATTCTGGCAGGGGTATTTTCCACATATATAGCCTCTGGGGCTATATATTGTGGTATTTTTGCCAGCCAAGGTGTTATTATTGCTTCTCAGGGCGCCACCCCCCAGCGCCCTGCACCCTCAGTGACTGGAGTGTGAAGTGTGTATGAGGAGCAATGGCGCACAGCTGCAGTGCTGTGCGCTACCTTGGTGAAGACTGATGTCTTCTGCCGCCCATTTTCCGGACCTCTTCTTGCTTCTGGCTCTGTAAGGGGGACGGCGGCGCGGCTCCGGGACCGAACACCAAGGCTGGGCCTGCGGTCGATCCCTCTGGAGCTAATGATGTCCAGTAGCCTAAGAAGCCCAAGCTGGCTGCAAGCAGGCAGGTTCGCTTCTTCTCCCCTTAGTCCCTCGCTGCAGTGAGCCTGTTGCCAGCAGGTCTCACTGAAAATAAAAAACCTAATTCTATACTTTCTTTCTAGAGGCTCAGGAGAGCCCCTAGTGTGCATCCAACCTCGGCCGGGCACAAAAATCTAACTGAGGCTTGGAGGAGGGTCATAGTGGGAGGAGCCAGTGCACACCAGGTAGTCATAAATCTTTCTTAGAGTGCCCAGCCTCCTTCGGAGCCCGCTATTCCCCATGGTCCTTTCGGAGTTCCCAGCATCCACTAGGACGTCAGAGAAATTTAGCTGACCAGAAGGCGGCGGTGGTAGCCATTCAGGAATCACATGTTCCATTGCACTCTCCCCCTCAGTTTACCAATAACTACCCAACATCCTCTATCTCCTGTTATGTAGCCATCCTTTCCCATAGATCCTGCCCCTTTCACCTGGACAGCAAGTGGGTGGATTGCAATGGTAGATATTGGATTCTAGTTGGGAAGATTCATTATAAATATGTCCCCCTCACTTCTCTCTATGCCCCTAATGCCAGACAGCCCCAATTTCTTACATATTTTTTTCAAAAGCTACAAGAAATTGCACTTCTACCTATGGAAGATGTTACTCTTGCTCCAGACCCTCATCTTGATAGATCCACCACTACTGATGAACAGACCAGTAATGCCGCCCGTACCTCAGCTTCTTCATGCTCCCTTTATTAGCTGAATGTGACCTTTGACCTAGTGTGAAGGACATAGTGAGTGGGAAGAATATACACAGCTTTTAGGCTGGCTGATTATAATAGATATATCTTCCTATTATCAGTATCTCAGATGGAAACTGTCTAGTAAGATGTTTGGGGTATTGTATACATAAGTAGGTGAAAAGGGACAGTTGTCCATGATAAGATGAATGACGTTATACTGAATGACTACTGCACCCAGCATAACACACCCTGAATGTAATATCTGGTAAGACAATGTTAGCGTATCCTTGCAGGGTATAAAGCCTAGAGGCTTACACATAGCAGGTTAGTTCCGAGTGAAGCTAGTTCTGTCTGCAGCGGATACAGATTTCTATAAACCCACCTCAGTTTAATACATTCAGACAGAGATATTAAAGAGGGACCCTGAGGGCAACTGAACTATATTGTTTAAACTACATAATCGATGACCATCATCTGGGACAGATCATGAAACATCTGAGATAAGAGCTGAGTATTCTAATTTGTTCTTGCTATTACTGTAGCTGAGTATAACTTGTTATTTGCAGGTTCTCATTGTTGTAACTTAGAGAAATAAATGCTTCTCCTTTATGAAATGTCCTGTGTCAGTCTCCATATTTATCACATTGTATCCCAGAACCTGGTTGCTTGAGTTTTTCTACCAACAACAATTTCATGGTCTGATCACACCCCTCTGATAGGGTCCTGGTCGCCTTTTCCCGCTATTCCTCCTTTACCACCATGGAGATTGCAGGATTATATATTAATGGATGCTGAAGGAACCAGAATTTTGCAAGAGGCCCTGTCCTCCTACAAATTGGTGTGCCCTTAAGGCCATGGATCAGAAGCCAGAGAAGGCCATCATCCAAGTGCCAGGGGACAGGTAATCAGCAGGGAATGTGCAGGATTCTGAATGCTGGTTCCCATACACAAGCTCAATAAATGTATTATATACCTAAGGCGACGGTAGCAAGACTCAGATGCTGCCAACTCAGTAACAGGAGCCGGTCATTAGCCAATTCCCCGAGGCCGGCTGTTACAGGAGCATGTGAATACATGACAGGGGCTGCACCAGATATTTCCTAAGCATTGTGTCATGTGGTATCAGGAACCCCGAGCCTGTGCCACAGCAAGCAGCCGCACCATGCCAGAAATAATACACATCCATAGCGTACATAATATAGCATGTAATATACGTAGTTATAGTAGACTTACCATCAATAACTCTATTACTCTTAAGTCCACAGTAACCACATGATATACATTGGGATATGAGGTAGCATCAGAGGATTGGCACCAACGATCAAAAGCTTTCGAACGCCGAGAATGCAATGGGCCAGTCTTCTATATCCCCGCCTCCTGGTTCAGGCAATTCAATTCTTTTCCAAAGCTCAAGGCAAGAGCATCATAGAGAGCCCTAATCAGGCGAGAAGAACACACATGCACACCCTTCTGTACAAGAAGGAAGAGGTTAGTAGGTTTAAGAATCAGCAAATCAGGTGCGTCAGGGTGGGATCCCTGTGGATACTGTGGACAAAGGAGAAATAGAGTTATCGATGGTAAGT
Organism: Pseudophryne corroboree; assembly: GCF_028390025.1. Taxonomy (NCBI): domain Eukaryota; kingdom Metazoa; phylum Chordata; class Amphibia; order Anura; family Myobatrachidae; genus Pseudophryne; species Pseudophryne corroboree. The sequence goes on along the minus strand of NW_026967580.1, from coordinate 55,265 downwards.
CTACCATAGTTACATAATTCTCCAACAGGGACCACCGTAGTATCCACAGGATATACATTGGGATGTCCAAAAGCAAATTTAGTGGAGAGGACGCTTCTGATTGGACAGGAGAATCCTTCGCCCCAAATGTAGCATCCTGAGAGTCAAAGGTATCAAAGGTATAATGCCTAATAAATATGTCGATCGAAGACCATGTGGCTGCCTTACATATCAGTTCAGCTGAGGCACCATGGCATGCTGCCCAAGATGGGCCTACTATACAAGTAGAATGAGACATTAGCCGGAATATGGAGATCAGTACGAGAGTAACCTTCCGGGATAGTATTTTGAAGCCACCTCACCAGCGTTTGCTTGTCCGCAGACAATCCCCTCTTGTGGAATCCATAGAGCACAAAGAGAGTTGGATATATTCTTGCCACACACAGTAATAAATAGAAGCAGAAGATAGTTTCCTTGTTCTAAGCATTGTTTAAATTACCTATTGAGAAAATCCTCTAGCTTTAAGGATGGACGTCTCAAGAGCCACACCGTCAAAGACAGCCAATCCCAATGCCTGTGACAACAAGGACCCTGCAACAGTAGATCTGGACGTTGATGCAGTAGCCACGGAGTGTCCACTGATATCCTCTGTAGATCTGTGTACCAGCGCCTTCTGGGCCATGCCGGAGCTAATAATATCCTGGTGCCCTTTCCTTGTTTGACCTTCCGAATCACCCCGGGTAACAGGGCGATTGGTGGAAACACATAGGCTAGCTGAAAGTCCCATCTTACTGACAGAACATCCACGAAGATCGCTTTGGGATCCTTTGTTCTTGACCCATATGCGGGTACTTTGAAATTCTGCTGAGAGGCCTTGATGTCCATCTCCAGCAGCCCCCACTTGTCTACCAGACTCTGGAAGACCTCGGGGTGTAAAGCCTATTCACTTGCATGAATGGCGTGTCGACTAAGAAAATCCGCTTCCCAGTTTAGGACGCCTGGAACAAATACTGCGTACAACGCTGGATGATGAAGTTCTGCCCTTCTTAATGTGTGGCTTAACTCCTTCATTGCCTTTTGACTGCGCGTTCCTCCTGGATGATTGAGGTACGCTACTGCTGACGCATTATCCGAACAAATTTGAACCGTTTTCCCCTGAAGGAAGTCCTTTGCCTGAGTGAGTGCCTTATATACGGCCCAAAGTTCCAATATATTTATCGGCAGGCAACTTTCTTCCTTGATCCACAGACCCTGGAAGCTACCTTTTTCTGACACTGCTCCCCAGCCCTGAAAACTTGCATCCGTAATCAGCACCTCCCAATCTGAGATCCAATAGGGTCTCCCTTTGGTCAGATGGGACACCAGGCTAATGACCTCCGTACTTCCAGAGGAAGGATCATAGTTTGAGTTTTTATTGTCTGATGTAACCCATTTCATTTGGAAAGGATCAGACATTTAGGAGGACTTGAATGGAATTGAGCATACTCCACCATGTTGAATGTCGAAACCATTGATCCCTTCACACACATAGCTGCATAAATTAATACCCTTTGACTTTGTAGCAGATCCTGAATCCTCAAATGTATTGTAGATATTTTGTTCAGAGGTAAAAACACTTTCTGAAGACTGGAATCCAATACAGCCCCCTAAGTGCATCATCTGTTGTGACGGACCCAGGGACGACTTTGCCCAATTTTTGAGCCAACCGTGTCTCTGTAAACAAGCTATTGTCTGTTGCAGATGACACTGAAGCAATTCCTGAGATTGTGCAAGAATTAATAAGTCGTCGAGGTATGGAAAAATCCTTATCCCCTGTCAACGGAGATAAGCCGCCATTACCACCATATTTTTGGTGAACACTTTTGGAGCTGTGGCCATTCCACATGGTAGGGCCTGAAACTGAAAATGTTGCTGGAGGATGGTAAACCTGAGATAGCACTGATGGGACAGTGCTATAGGAACATGCAGGTAAGCATCCTGAATATCCAAGGATACCATAAAAGCCTCCAGCTCCTTGGCCAAAATAATGGAACGTAAAGTCTCCATATGAAATTGAGGCACCCAAATGTACTTGTTCAGCACCTTGAGACGGAGTATAGGCCGAAACGACCCATTTGGTTTCTGAACTAGAAACAGGTTGGAATATAAACCTTGTCCTTGTTGCGTAGGAGGAACTGGAATTATCACTCTTGATTGAAGCAACCTCTGAACTGCCTCTTGTAAGGCCCTGGCCTTTGTTTCTACTGCAGATAGGCTGGTACAAAAAAAACCTTTGTGGAGGGTGCTTCTTGAAGGCAAACGCATAACTGTGAGATAATGCTTCTTGCTCCCAGGCATCTGTGGTGGACTGCTGCCAGATCTGTGCAAAATGAAGAAGTCGGCCTCCCGCCCTGGGGTCCTCCAGGTGGAGGCCCGCACCATCAGCCTGATGGCTTATCTTCTGGTTTGGAGGCAGGCCTTCTGGTAAGCCCAGTGCTTTTTAGTCTTTCCAGACTTGTCTGATTGGGACTGTTTGCCGTAAACTTTTCCTTTCGCTTTTCCTTGGGTCCGAAAGAACCGAAAAGCTGAAAAATTAGGTTTAGACTTGTAAGTAGAAGGAAACTTCGCTTTCTTAGAGTCTGCTTCTGACTCCAATATACTGTAATTCTTTACCAAAAATAATATCTCCAGTAAAGGGCAAAGACTCTAGAAACTCCTTGGACTCTGAGTCAGACTTCCATGTACCTAGCCAAACCGACATGTGAGCGGCTACTGCTGAGGCTTACGCTTGAGAGGCAATAGTACCCATGTCCAAGGCTGCTTCTTCCATAAACATAGCCGCCTGTTTAATATGTGCAAAATGGGATTTTTGCTCTCTAGATGCCAATGAGAAATCATCCTCCAATGCATCAGCCCAGCGGCCATTGCTTTTGCCATCCAGGCTGAAGCCATGGCTGGTCTCACAATTGCCCCAGACAAGGAGAAAATGGATTTAAAAAAAACATCTCTTTTTCTATCCGTAACATCATATAATGATGTTGAAGGCAGAAGTAATGTATATTTTCACACTAATCGAATGACGTGCGTATCTATTTTGGGAGCCACCTCCCTTTTTAAACAGTCCCCAGCTGGAAGAGGATAATGGGAATTCCATTTCTTTGGAATTCTAAACTTCTTACTGGGTGTTACCCAAGCCTCTTGCATAATCTCCGTCAGCTGTTCTGACCCCAGAAATTCAGTTCTGACTGTTTTGGGATGTTTAAACACAGGAGCATTGGATTTTAACAAAGGCTCTGCTGCCTCCTATAAGGATAGAATGGCTTTCATAGAACTAATTAGCTCAGGTATAACCACTGAGCTGGGACCTTCATCCTCGTCTCTGTATGCAGACCCAGAATGTGAGGAATCCTCATCCTCCCAAGTGTCTCCTTCTGAAACATGTGTAGACTGTGAGGATGTTGTTTCATGTCTGTGTGATTTATTTTCCACAGGCCTTTCAGCCTGTTTTTCTTGTAAGGGTTAACAGGGTAACCTATCCCTAGTATAGGAGCTGGCATTATCCACTCAGCTATATTGTATAATGTCTGTGCAAAAGAAGCCCACGGGGGTTCAACTTGAACGTGTGCCTGCCTTGGATTATTCAGGAGGCTTTGGTGAAAGCTAAAACAATTGGTTAAAAAGACTCAAGGTGGGACTACCCCCTGTTGAACTGTATGATGGTTTGAGATAAAAAGATGAGGCCTATGAGCTTCAGAGGTGGATTAGACCATTTTCACTCTGCTGTAAACAACTTGCTGTATTGCAGTTGCCGGTAGCAAATAGGGAACAGTCTTTTTTAAGACTGGGTAAATAAAACATCTTCTGCCTCAAGACGACTGCTTCATATTGTGACTTGCAGGGCTAAGCGAAACTTAGGTCCGTTTTTCGGCTGTCCAGGGTACACCCAGCATCTCCAAGCTCCGCCTTCCACCTGCTGCCGTGCTGTGCTTGGTCAAGCAACTATTGGAGATTCGTCAATAGCACACAGGGGTGGTAAGACAGCGTGTTGACGCATACAGAGCTGAGCAGTGGTTCCAAACCCCACTAAATAGGAGTCTGGTGGTGGCTGCATAGAATCCGCACACTGCGTAGTGGCTGGAATCAGTAACAGGCGGTTACTGACGGTAAGCGGGAATCCCCTATTTGGCCAGGTCCCGTGTGACCTAAACTCCATTCTGTGACTGGGGCCGGGACGCAAGGCGGTGAGGGCTTTCGTAAGCACCGTCCGATCACAATGGTAAACAAATCACACACCTGTACGGTGTTAACTACACAATTTGTGACTGAAATCACTTTAACAAGCTATAAAGTAACATACAATCTGATACTTCCCTGCTTTGCACCAGCATTGAGGATTGAAATATACCCAAAAACTGACAGAAATAGTAAAGTCAGCAATCACACTAGCAATCAGTCACAGGTTATTAATTAGTATTATAAGCAATATGATCACATAATCAACTACAGATACATTTCAAGTATGTAGGAGAAACATATTACTGCATTACCTTGTATAGGATATTTAACCTATTCAGTCGCACAGTGAATGAAACAGCAGTAATAGTTTACAGACTCATATGCATCAGGCACTTATCTAACTCCTCGTACCCAATGGTAGGTAGAGACTTAGTGCTGTATCACCTGGCTCAGGAGAGTGGGATACAGGGAGATTTCACCCCCGCTTCCAGGATGGATCAGTACTTTAGTGAACGCTGAGGGGATCCAGACGCAAATAGTGTACACCAATGCCCAGTGAACACAACACTGAACACACATGCACCAGTCACACAGCCGCCTAAACTGCGACCGGGTCCTTTTAGATACACAGCGTCTCAGGCGGAAGCGGGAAATCAGTTCATGAGGGGAAACTCAGAGGAAACTGGTCATGAAGCGGGGGGAGGGGTGACCAGGGGAGGGTCTTACTCCCCACTGCTGACATCAACCCCAGGGAACCCGGCCTCACACTAATCCCTGGAGCCTATGTTCCCTGGGGCCTAGTGCTGGTGCACCCGAGGTGGCAGCCGCATCAGCGACTGTTCAGTAGTCCCCACCCCGAGAACAGTGCGGCTGTGTCTCGCATCTCCCCCACTAAGCAGAACTGATGCCTGACCTTCTTCCCATTCTCCGGCCGCAACCTGGTAACGTCAACTGGACTTGCTAGTATATCCTACACAGGTGCCCGCTGAAACAGCACTGAACACGTGCGTAAGCGTTGTCGTGACCGGGCGGGAAGTTGTTGGAGCGACTCATTCTAAGGTGGCGTGTAAGACGCTTTTTAGAAAACTCGCTCAAAAAAGTCAAGACTACAAAAATAAATTTAATAACGAGCTTAGGGATTCCAAAATCAGCAGTCCAAAGATCGTGGTCCAGCTCCTGCCGCACCAACAAAAAAACTGAATTCCCTGAGCCAGGAGGCGGGATATAGGAGACTGGCCTGTTGCATTCTGGGAGGCCGAAACCTTTTGATCATTACTGCCAATCCGCTGACGATACCTCATATCCCAATGTATATCCTGTGGATACTACTGTGAACCCTGCAGGTGAAAACATAGGTACCACACAGTGACATGATGTGAGGGGGAGAGAAGGAGAATAATAGAGGCTGATGTCTCCTGATGTACGAGATACACCAGAAAGTGTGGGGAAGAGACTGGTCAGATATCTGGGCTGGTAACACACAGTGACATGATGTGAGGGTGAGAGCAGGAGTATAATAGGGACTGATGGGTCCTGATGTATGAGATACACCAGAGTGTGTGGGGAGGAGACTGGTCAGATCTCTGGGCTGGTAACACACAGTGACATGATGTGAGGGGGGAGAGCAGGAGCGTAATAGGGGCTGATGGCTCCTGATGTATGAGATACACCAGAGAGTGTGGGGAAGAGACTGGTCAGATCTCTGGGCTGGTAACACACAGTGACATGATGTGAGGGGAGAGCAGGAGTATAATAGGGGCTGATGGCTCCTGATGTACGAGATACACCAGAGAGTGTGGGGAAGAGACTGGTCAGATCTCTGGGCTGGTAACACACAGTGACATGATGTGAGGGGGAGAGCAGGAGTATAATAGGGACTGATGGGTCCTGATGTATGAGATACACCAGAGAGTGTGGGGAGGAGATTGGTCAGATCTCTGGGCTGGTAACACACAGTGACATGATGTGAGGGGGAGAGGAGTATAATAGGAGCTGATGGCTCCTGATGTATGAGATATACCAGAGAGTGTGGGGAGGAGACTGGTCAGATCTCTGGGCTGGTAACACACAGTGACATGATGTGAGGGGGCGAGCAGGAGTATACTAGGGGCTGATGGCTCCTGACTCCCCCACTGGGAAAATACATATTCCTCATTAGTTTGTACTGACAGGGGAGGGTGTAGTATAAGAGATTGCTGTAGTGACTGAGGAAGGAGAATATGTGACTCTTTTCTGTAATAAGTGTTTATTACTCACCTGTGCTGATATCTGTAGGGATCTCCTCCTCCTTACACTGCTGATCACCCCTCACATACATCCCTTCTTCTCCCTCTATATCTTCTGCCTTTATATCAGTCACATACGTCTCTTCTTCTTCCTCTATATCTTCTGCCTTTATATCAGTCACATACGTCTCTTCTTCTCCCTCTATATCTTCTGTTTTCATATCAGTCACATACGTCTCTTCTTCTCCCTCTGTATCTTCTGCCTTTATATCAGTCACATATGTCTCTTCTTCTTCCTCTATATCTTCTGCCTTTATATCAGTCACATACGTCTCTTCTTCTCCCTCTATATCTTCTGTTTTCATATCAGTCACATACGTCTCTTCTTCTCCCTCTGTATCTTCTGCCTTTATATCAGTCACATACGTCTCTTCTTCTCCCTCTATATCTTCTGCCTTTATATCAGTCACATACGTCTCTTCTTCTCCTTCTATATATTCTGCCTTCATATCAGTCACATACGTCTCTTCTTCTTCCTCTATATCTTCTGCCTTTATACGAGAAAGACGTTCTACCTAAATAACCCAAAAAATACAATGACATTTGCATACTGTTTGATTAAACTGAGGTGAAACAGTATAATATCAGTGTATAAGACACACACAGCTCCTCTACAGATCATATAGTGACAGTCACTTTGGTATATTGGCGAGACTCTAAATCCCACCTACCTGATCCTCCTGTGGGATCCTGTGATTCTCCTCTGTACAATCCTGGGAATACAGAGGACGGGGACATCTCTCTGGGGTATATCTGTTACTGGGCCCATCTGTAGGAGACAAACAGTGACTGAGTACAATGTATATATGTGATTATCAGATGATGTGTGTATATAGGGGCCCCCATACCTGCTCTCCCCTGTACAATACATGACAGTCTCCTCTTAGCCAGTGATGTGAGGGGCCGGTGATTCTCCATCATCACGTCCTCATACAGACCCCTGTGTTCCTCTATATACTCCTCCTCCTGCATGGAGACATAGACAGTGACATCCTGACACCTTATAGCAGGGCTGGTCAAACCGGTCTTCAAGATCTACCAACAGTTCATGTTTTCCAGGCCTCCTGGAGATCTGTAGAATTGTCAGTTAGGAATGAATTCAGCACATCTTAATTAGTAATGACTACACCTGTGCACCAGCTAGGTGGTCTGGAAAATGTGAACTGTTGGTAGATCTTGAGGACTAGTTTGGCCAGCTCTGTCTTATAGGAACCTGACACACACAGTGATACAGTCATCACCCAGACACATCCCCTGGTGTTACTGTATTATGTCCCATTCCCAGCAGTCACCTCTCCAGTCATCACCCAGACATGCCCCCTGGTGTTACTGTATAATGCCCCATTCCCAGCAGTCATCTCTCCAGTCATCACCCAGACACATATCCTGGTGTTACTGTACTCCCAAGTCTCCTCAGACCCCAGTCATGTCTCTGTATTATTACTATAGATATAAGTGACGTTATTGTGACGCTCCCAGATCCCCTCACCTCCCGAGTCATGTCCCTGTATTATTACTATAGATATAAGTGATGTCACTGTGATGCTCCCAGATCCCCTCACCTCCCCAGTTACGTCCCTGCATTATTACTATAGATAGAAGTAATGTTATTGTACGCTCCCAGATCCCCTCACCTTCCCAGTCATGTCCCTGTATTATTACTATAGATATAGGTGACGATATTGTGACGCTCCCAGATCCCCTCACCTCCCCAGTCATGTCCCTGTATTATTACTATAGATATAAGTGACGATATTGTGACGCTCCCAGATCCCCTCACCTTCCCAGTCATGTCCCTGTATTATTACTATATATATAAGTGATGTTATTGTGACGCTCCCAGATCCCCTCACCTCCCCAGTCATGTCCCTGTATTATTACTATAGATATAGGTGACGATATTGTGACGCTCCCAGATCCCCTCACCTCCCCAGTCATGTCCCTGTATTATTACTATAGATATAAGTGACAATATTGTGACGCTCCCAGATCCCCTCACCTTCCCAGTCATGTCCCTGTATTATTACTATAGATATAAGTGACGTTATTGTGACACTTCCAGATCCCCTCACCTCCCCAGTCATGTCCCTGTATTATTACTATAGATATAAGTGATTTCACTGTGACACTCCCAGATCCCCTCACCTCCCCAGTCATGTACCTGTACTATTACTGTAGTACCCTAGTGATCTGAAGGCCTTGGGACACTATGAGGGGGCAAATCAATTAATGAATGTGTAGCTCTATAAAGGTAATAGAGATGCTGCCAACTGATGTATACCATATATGTGATAATAACTTGGATATTTTTAGTGATCCAATAATGTAGTGTGTTTATGCATGTTATTATTCTGTGCCTGCTGAAGGTGAGGGACTCTGGTAAGCGCGCAGTGCGCAGTGGAGATCACGGAGAAGCTTCCAGAGGTCCCGTGTGCTGAGAGAGGTGGCTGGGCGCGTGTAGCGGTGGTTTTGTTGGTGGGCTGACTAAGGGGAGAGAAAAAGGCTGGCGGCTGAGACGAGGGAGCTTACAGGAAGGTGGTTCCCTGCGAGTGAGAGAGCCCCTGTGGGGGAAAGGAATTGGATGTCTTCTGCTGCGGGTGGGAAGCGCTGTGTTAATTTCCCCTGGTGGACGCCGAGCAGGGACATCCCAGTGGCTGGTTGTCATGGAGAGTGCTGGGAGGCGGAGTGCTGGCGGGGCAGGCTAGTACATGGAAGGAGATCGCAGTTCGGGCAGCAGCTACCAGGAGTCCAGCAGTAGCAGACAGTTCCCCCTCCCCTCCCCCCGAGGCAGAGCTGTGCCCCTCATCCCATCCAACCCGCAGGAAGACAGGAAGAGCCCGGTTGTTGGAGGAGGCGGAGTCGGGGGGAGGTCCAGACCGGGCACACTATCATTGTAAGTGCAGGATGCCCCCATATAAATCCTGCTAATCTGCATACTTCCCTATCATCCTTTAACTATTAAAGTACCAGCCGCCAGCACAGTAACACAGGGACCAGCAGCATCGGTGGATCTGAGGAGTATAAATATCACCTCTAGAGACTCCATATCCACTAGATAATGACCAGCAGGGTAGCAGTCATAGAGTGCGGTGGTGTATAATGATGAAAGCAGCTCAGAGAGGGCGCAGGGTCACCTAAACTTGGAAATTATACATTACAGAGACTAAGCACCCCTCACCTATCAGAGACAGGTGCCAATAACAGTGACTTCTGTATGTTCTGGAGCCACCCCCATGGATCTACAGTGGGGCTATACTTATACTAAGACAGGTAACACAGATCATCACCCCACTATATGTAACGAGTAGACCACGGGTGTCAGGGATTCCAGGGTGGAGAGCTCCACGTACTACCTTCCTGTTTCAGGTTGTCTAGGAGCGCTACAATTAGATCTTCCATGGAAACCATGCTATTCATTGCCGTGAAGTAGGGATTGCTCAACAATCGTGAGGACAATTGCTCCAAGTGGAGACCCATATAACCCAGAGTACTTCTTATACACAGACATGAAAGGGCCCCAACCGTGCACGATTATAGTAAGAGAACCCGGGTGGTTTATCAAACGCAGCCCCACAACTTTCTTATGGAGTCGTATTTTTTGTATTGCATGCATTACCTTATGTATAGGTGGGGTATATTATTATGTATAGGTGAGGTATATTATAATGTATAGGTGGGATATATTATTATGTATAGGTGGAGTATATTATTATGTATAGGTGGGGTATATTATTATGTATAGGTGAGGTATATTATTATGTATAGGTGGGGTATATTATTATGTATAGGTGGGGTATATTATTATGTATAGGTGGGGTATACTATTATGTATAGGTGGGGTATATTATTATGTATAGGTGGGGTATACTATTATGTATAGGTGGGGTATATTATTATGTATAGGTGGGGTATATTATTATGTATAGGTGGGGTATATTATTATGTATAGGTGGGGTATATTATTATGTATAGGTGGGGTATATTATTATGTATAGGTGGGGTATACTATTATGTATAGGTGGGGTATATTATTATGTATAGGTGGGGTATATTATTATGTATAGGTGGGGTATATTATTATGTATAGGTGGGGTATATTATTATGTATAGGAGGGGTATATTATTATGTATAGGAGGGGTATATTATTATGTATAGGTGGGGTATATTATTATGTATAGGTGGGGTATATGATTATGTATAGGTGGGGTATATTATTATGTATAGGTGGGGTATATTATTATGTATAGGTGGGGTATATTATTATGTATAGGTGGGGTATACTATTATATATAGGTGGGGTATATTATTATGTATAGGTGGGGTATATTATTATGTATTGGTGGGGTATATTATTATGTATAGGTGGGGTATATTATTATGTATAGGTGGGGTATACTATTATGTATAGGTGGGGTATATTATTATGTATAGGTGGGGTATATTATTATGTATAGGTGGGGTATATTATTATGTATAGGTGGGGTATATTATTATGTATAGGTGGGGTATATTATTATGTATAGGAGGGGTATATTATTATGTATAGGAGGGGTATATTATTATGTATAGGTGGGGTATATTATTATGTATAGGTGGGGTATATGATTATGTATAGGTGGGGTATATTATTATGTATAGGTGGGGTATATTATTATGTATAGGTGGGGTATATTATTATGTATAGGTGGGGTATATTATTATGTATAGGTGGGGTATAATAAGAATTTACTTACCGATAATTCTATTTCTCATAGTCCGTAGTGGATGCTGGGGACTCCGTCAGGACCATGGGGAATAGCGGCTCCGCAGGAGACAGGGCACATCTAAAGAAAGCTTTAAGGATCACATGGTGTGTACTGGCTCCTCCCCCTATGACCCTCCTCCAAGCCTCAGTCAGGTACTGTGCCCGGACAAGCGTACACAATAAGGAAGGATCTTGAATCCCGGGTAAGACTCATACCAGCCACACCAATCACACCGTACAACTTGTGATCTGAACCCAGTTAACAGTATGATAACAAACGAAGTAGCCTCTGAAAAGATGGCTCACAACAATAATAATAATAACCCGATTTTTGTAACAATAACTATGTACAAATATTGCAGACAATCCGCACTTGGGATGGGCGCCCAGCATCCACTACGGACTATGAGAAATAGAATTATCGGTAAGTAAATTCTTATTTTCTCTAACGTCCTAGTGGATGCTGGGGACTCCGTCAGGACCATGGGGATTATACCAAAGCTCCCAAACGGGCGGGAGAGTGCGGATGACTCTGCAGCACCGAATGAGAGAACTCCAGGTCCTCCTTAGCCAGAGTATCAAATTTGTAAAATTTTACAAACGTGTTCTCCCCTGACCACGTAGCTGCTCGGCAAAGTTGCAATGCCGAGACCCCTCGGGCAGCCGCCCAAGATGAGCCCACCTTCCTTGTGGAGTGGGCCTTTACAGATTTAGGCTGTGGCAGGCCTGCCACAGAATGTGCAAGTTGGATTGTGCTACAGATCCAACGCGCAATCGTCTGCTTAGACGCAGGAGCACCCATCTTGTTGGGTGCATACAATATAAACAACGAGTCAGATTTTCTGACTCCAGCTGTCCTTGAAATATATATTTTTAATGCTCTGACAACGTCCAGTGACTTGGAGTCCTCCAAGTCGCTAGTAGCCGCAGGCACCACAATAGGCTGGTTCAAGTGAAAAGCCGAAACCACCTTAGGGAGAAAATGAGGACGTGTCCGCAGTTCTGCCCTGTCCGAATGGAAAATCAGATATGGGCTTTTGTACGATAAAGCCGCCAACTCTGAAACTCTCCTGGCTGAAGCCAGGGCCAGTAGCATGGTTACTTTCCATGTAAGATACTTCAAATCTACAGATTTGAGAGGCTCAAACCAATGAGATTTGAGCAAATCCAAAACTACGTTTAGATCCCACGGTGCCACTGGGGGCACAATCGGGGGCTGTATATGTAGTACACCCTTGACAAAAGTTTGTACTTCAGGCACTGAAGCCAATTCCTTCTGGAAGAAGATTGATAAAGCCGAAATTTGAACTTTAATAGACCCCAATTTTAGGCCCATAGACAATCCTGCCTGCAGGAAATGTAAGAATCGACCCAATTGAAATTCTTCCGTTGGAGCCTTCTTGGCTTCACACCACGCAACATATTTTCTCCAAATGCGGTGATAATGTTGTGCGGTCACTTCCTTCCTAGCCTTAATCAAGGTAGGAATAACTTCCTCTGGAATGCCCTTTTCTTTTAGAATCCGGCGTTCAACCGCCATGCCGTCAAACGCAGTCGCGGTAAGTCTTGGAACATACAAGGTCCCTGCTGAAGCAGATCCCTTCTTAGAGGTAGAGGCCACGGATCCTCCGTGAGCATCTCTTGAAGTTCCGGATACCAAGTTCTTCTTGGCCAATCCGGAGCCACTAGTATTGTTCTTACTCCCCTTTTCCGAATAATTCTCAGTACCTTTGGTATGAGAGGCAGAGGAGGAAACACATACACTGACTGGTACACCCATGGTGTTACGAGAGCGTCCACAGCTATTGCCTGCGGGTCTCTTGACCTGGCGCAATATCTGTCCAGTTTTTTGTTGAGGCGAGACGCCATCATATCCACCTTTGGTTTTTCCCAACGGTTCACAATCATGTGGAAAACTTCCGGATGAAGTCCCCACTCTCCCGGGTGAAGGTCGTGTCTGCTGAGGAAGTCTGCTTCCCAGTTGTCCACTCCCGGGATGAACACTGCTGACAGTGCTATGACATGATTTTCCGCCCAGCGAAGAATCCTTGCAGCTTCTGTCATTGCTCTTCTGCTTCTCGTGCCGCCTTGTCTGTTTACGTGGGCGACTGCCGTGATGTTGTCCGACTGGATCAACACCGGCTGACCCTGAAGCAGTGGTTTTGCCAAGCTTAGAGCATTGTATATCGCTCTTAGCTCCAGTATATTTATGTGAAGAGACGTCTCCAGGTCTGACCATACACCCTGGAAGTTTCTTCCCTTTGTGACTGCTCCCCAGCCCCGTAGGCTGGCATCCGTAGTCACCAGGACCCAGTCCTGTATGCCGAACCTGCGGCCCTCTAACAGATGGGCACTCTGCAACCACCACAGGAGAGACAACCTTGTTCTTGGTGACAGTGTTATCCGCTGATGCATATGCAGATGCGATCCGGACCATTTGTCCAGCAGATCCCACTGAAATGTTCGTGCATGGAATCTGCCGAATGGAATTGCTTCGTAAGAAGCCACCATCTTTCCCAGGACTCTTGTGCATTGATGTACTGACACAGTTCCTGGTTTTAGGAGGTTCCTGACAAGTTCGGATAACTCCCTTGCTTTCTCCTCCGGGAGAAACACCTTTTTCTGAACCGTGTCCAGAATCATTCCCAGGAACAGCAGACGTGTTGTCGGGGTCAATTGAGATTTTGGAAGATTCAGAATCCACCCGTGTTGCTGAAGCACTACTTGGGTTAGTGCTACACCAACTTCCAGCTGTTCTCTGGACTTTGCCCTTATCAGGAGATCGTCCAAGTAAGGGATAATTAATACGCCTTTTCTTCGTAGAAGAACCATCATTTCGGTCATTACCTTGGTAAAGACCCGAGGGGCCGTGGACAAACCAAACGGCAGCGTTTGAAACTGATAATGACAGTCTTGTATCACGAACCTGAGATACCCTTGGTGTGAGGGGTAAATTGGGACATGCAGATAAGCATCTTTTATGTCCAGGGACACCATGAAGTCCCCTTCTTCCAGATTCGCTATCACTGCTCTGAGTGACTCCATCTTGAACTTGAATTTCTGTATGTACAGGTTCAAGAATTTCAGATTTAGAATAGGTCTTACCGAACTGTCCGGCTTCGGTACCACAAATAGTGTGGAATAATACCCCTTTCCCTGTTGTAGGAGGGGTACCTTGACTATCACCTGCTGAGAATACAGCTTGTGAATGGCTTCCAATACCGTCGTCCTTTCTGAGGGAGACGTTGGTAAAGCAGACTTTAGGAACCGACGAGGGGGAGACCTTTCGAACTCCAACATGTAACCCTGAGATACTATCTGCAGGATCCACGGGTCCACCTGTGAGCGAGCCCACTGATTGCTGAAAATCTTTAGTCGACCCCCCACCGCTCCTGAGTCCGCTTGTAAAGCCCCAGCGTCATGCTGATGGCTTTGTAGAACCCGGGGCGGGCTTCTGGTCCTGGGCAGGGGCTGTTTGCTGCCCTCTCTTACCCTTTCCTCTGCCTCGCGGCAGATAAGACTGTCCTTTTGCTCGCTTGTTTTTATAGGAGCGAAAGGACTGCGGCTGAAAAGACGGTGTCTTTTTCTGTTGGGAGGGGGTCTGAGGTAAAAAAGTGGATTTGCCGGCAGTTGCCGTGGCCACCAGATCCGATAGACCGACCCCAAATAATTCCTCTCCTTTATATGGCAATACTTCCATATGCCTTTTGGAATCCGCATCACCTGACCACTGTCGCGTCCATAGACTTCTTCTGGCAGATATGGACATCGCACTTACTCTTGATGCTAGAGTACAAATATCCCTCTGAGCATCTTAAAGAAACGCATCCTTTAATTGCTCTAGAGTCAATAAAATACTGTCCCTATCCAGGGTATCAATATTTTCAGTCAGGGAATCCAACCACACTACCCCAGCACTGCACATCCAGGCTGAGGCTATTGCCGGTCGCAGTATAACACCAGTATGAGTGTATATACTTTTCAGGGTAGTTTCCAGCCTCCTATCTGCTGGATCCTTGAGGGCGGCCGTATCAGGAGACGGCAACGCCACTTGCTTTGATAAACGTGTGAGCGCCTTATCCACCCTAGGGGGTGTTTCCCAGCGCGTCCTAACCTCTGGTGGGAAAGGGTATAATGCTAATAACTTCTTAGAAATTAGCAGTTTTCTATCTGGGTTAACCCACGCTTCATCACACACGTCATTCAATTCCTCTGATTCTGGAAAAGCTACAGGTAGTTTTTTCACACCCCACATAATACCCCTTTTTGAGGTACCTGCAGTATCAGAGATCTGCAAAGCCTCCTTCATTGCCGTGATCATATAACGTGTGGCCCTGTTGGAAAATACGTTTGTTTCTTCACCGTCGACACTAGATTCATCTGTGTCGGTACCCGTGTCGACTGACTGAGGTAAGGGACGTTTTACAGCCCCTGACGGTGTCTGAGACGCCTGAGCCGGTACTAACTGGTTTTCCGGCCGTCTCATTTCGTCTACTGACTTTTGTAATGTACTAACATTATCACGTAATTCCATAACTAAAGCCATCCATTCCGGTGTCGACTCCCTAGGGGGTGACATCACCATTACCGGCAATTGCTCTGCCTCCACACCAACATCGTCCTCATACATGTCGACACACACGTACCGACACACAGCAGCCACACAGGGAATGCTCTAATCGAAGACAGGACCCCCTTAGCCCTTTGGGGAGACAGAGGGAGAGTTTGCCAGCACACACCAAAAGCGCTATAAATGTATATAAACAACCCTAAAAGGTGTTGTTTTTGTTATAAGCGCTTTTAATATATATAATATCGCCAAATTATGCCCCCCTTCTCTTTGTTACCCTGTTTCTGTAGTGCAGTGCAGGGGAGAGTCCTGGGAGCCTTCCTCACAGCGGAGCTGAGCAGGTAAATGGCGCTGAGTGCTGAGGAGAATAAGTTCCGCCCCCTTTTCGGCTGGCTTATCTCCCGGGTTTTGAGAAATCTGGCCTGGGTTAAATACATACATATAGCCTTAATGGCTATATGTGATGTATTCTTTGCCACTAAAGGTATTTAATATTGCTGCCCAGGGCGCCCCCAGCAGCGCCCTGCACCCTCCGTGACTGGTCAGTGAGAAGTGTGAAGCAACAATGGCGCACAGCTGCCGTGCTGTGCGCTACCTTCATGAAGACTGAAGAGTCTTCTGCCGCCTGTTCCGGACCTCCGATCTTCAGCATCTGTAAGGGGGGTCGGCGGCGCGGCTCCGGGACGAACCCCAGGATGACCTGTGTTCCGACTCCCTCTGAAGCTATGTCCAGTAGCCTAAGACTCCAATCCATCCTGCACGCAGGTGAGTTGAAAATCTCTCCCCTAAGTCCCTCGATGCAGTGAGCCTGTTGCCAGCAGGACTCACTGAGATTTAAAACCTAAAAAACTTTTTCTAAGCAGCTCTTTAGGAGAGCCACCTAGATTGCACCCTGCTCGGACGGGCACAAAAACCTAACTGAGGCTTGGAGGAGGGTCATAGGGGGAGGAGCCAGTACACACCATGTGATCCTAAAAGCTTTCTTTAGATGTGCCCTGTCTCCTGCGGAGCCGCTATTCCCCATGGTCCTGACGGAGTCCCCAGCATCCACTAGGACGTTAGAGAAATTATGTATAGGTGGGGTATATTATGATGTATAGGTGGTGTATATTATTATGTATAGGTGGAGTATATTATTATGTATAGGTGGGGTATATGATTATGTATAGGTGGGGTATATTATTATGTATAGGTGGGGTATATTATTATGCATAGGTGGGGTATATTATTATGTATAGGTGGGGTATATTATTATGTATAGGTGAGGTATATTATTATGCATAGGAGGGGTATATTATTATGCATAGGAGGGGTATATTATTATGCATAGGTGGGGTATATTATTATGCATAGGTGGAGTATATTATTATGTATAGGTGGGGTATATTATTATGTATAGGTGAGGTATATTATAATGTATAGGTGGGGTATATTATTATGTATAGGTGGGGTATATTATTATGTATAGGTGGGGTATATTATTATGTATAGGTGGGGTATATTATTATGTATAGGTGGGGTACATTATTATGTATAGGTGAGGTATATTATTATGTATAGGTGGGGTATATTATTATGTATAGGTGGAGTATATTATTATGTATAGGTGGAGTACATTATTATGTATAGGTGGGGTATATTATTATGTATAGGTGGGGTATATTATTATGTATAGGTGGGGTATATTATTATGTATAGGTGGGGTACATTATTATGTATAGGTGGGGTACATTATTATGTATAGGTGGGGTATATTATTATGTATAGGTGGGGTATATTATTATGTATAGGTGGGGTATATTATTATGTATAGGTGGGGTATATTATTATGTACAGGTGGGGTATATTATTATGTATAGGTGGGGTATATTATTATGTATAGGTGGGGTATATTATTAGAACGGTTCATGGTTTGAGTATTATATAATATAACTGTATAAGGTGGCCTATAACTTCTTACATATTAAAGCTAGTATACTTACCGGTGGAACTGTCTCCGTATCTGTGGAAGAGCCTGAAATCACAAAGGAAAGGTACGATAGGTAAATGTGCATAGTCCTATCTGCTTACATCACATACTAATGTTATAGGCGACCACTACAGGGGTAGGGTATTTCTTAAGCGATTAGAGTATTAGATAGCTTGGGTGGAGGCACATTGCACATATACACTGTACCCCCAGGTAAAAGAGGAGTTACATTACTATAAGATATGTGATGTCACTGTATAATAATAATAATAACAACTACAACAACAGGACACCTTAGGCCGCTCCCCCTGTATAATAATAATAATAATAACAGGACACCACAGGCTGCTCCCCCTGTATAGTAATAATATCAGGACACCACAGGCTGCTCCCCCTGTATAATAATAACAACAACAGGACACCACAGGCTGCTCCCCCTGTATAATAATAATAATAAGAACAGGACACCACAGGCTGCTCCCCTATATAATAATAATATTAGGAAACAACAGGCTGCTCCCCCTGTATAATAATAATAATAACAACTACAACAACAGGACACCTTAGGCCGCTCCCCCTGTATAATAATAATAATAATAATAATAACAGGACACCACAGGCTGCTCCCCCTGTATAGTAATAATAACAGGACACCACAGGCTGCTCCCCCTGTATAATAATAACAACAACAGGACACCACAGGTTGCTCCCCCTGTATAACAATAATAATAACAGGACACCACAGGCTGCTCCCCCTGTATAGTAAGACGCCCTTACCTGATCTCCACGGACACTGGGAGGCTGCAACAGTCGATGAAAACTCACTTCCAGTATGTGGAACGCACAGTCCGGAAGTAAGCTGGAACGCACAGTCCGGAAGTAGGGCGTGATTGGCACAGGCTGCTTACTGGTAACTGGCCCCTCCCCTCCTTCGACCCACCAACAGCCCAGCTCTCTGCTAATGAATATTAACACACATGTCCTCAGTGCAGGAGGCCGGCGGCCATTTTCTTGTAGACCAGTCTGGCAGAAGCAATAGGTTCCCTGGCCGTGTAGTGACGTCAGGAGCGGCGGCCATTTTCCCCTGGTCTGAGCTCCGCCTTCCTTCTATCATTCCCACAAGGCAGCAGGAGCAGAGAGCAGCCATTGCTGTGTCTGGCAGCAGGTAATGATATTATTATTATTATTCTATAGGCTGAGCAGCTCTGGTGTCAGGTTCTGTACTACAGGGGGAGCAGCCTCTGGTGCCTTGTTATAGTGCAGCTGGAGCAGCCTCTGGTGTTGCATTATCCCTGTACAGGTGGCTGTCACTCTAGTGTCCTATTACTGTAATACAGGTGGCGCAGACCCCGCCGTTACCGTAATACAGGTGGAGCAGAGCCCGCCATTACCGTAATACAGGAGGCGCAGACCCCGCCGTTACCGTAATACAGGTGGCGCAGACCCCGCCGTTACCGTAATACAGGTGGCGCAGACCCCGCCGTTACCGTAATACAGGTGGCGCAGACCCCGCCGTTACCGAAATACAGGTGGCGCAGACCGTACCGTTACCGTAATACAGGTGGCGCAGACCCCGCCGTTACCGTAATACAGGTGGCGCAGACCCCGCAGTTACCGTAATACAGGATGCGCAGACCCTGCCGTTACCGTAATAGAGTTGGCACAGACCCCACCGTTACTGTAATAGAGGTGACGCAGACCCCGCCGTTATCTTAATACAGGTGGCGCAGATCCCGCAATTACCGTAATACATGTCGCGCAGAGCCCGCCGTTACAGTAATACATGTGGCGCAGACTCCGCCATTACCGTAATACAGGTTGCGCAGACCCACGCCATTACCATAATACAGGTGGTGCAGACCCCGCCGTTACCATAATACAGGTGGTGCAGACCCGGCCGTTACCGTAATATAGGTGGCGCAGACCATGCCGTTACCGTAATACAGGTGGCGCAGACCCCGCCATTACAGTAATACATGTGGCGCAGACCCCGCTGTTACCGTAATACAGGTGGCGCAAACCCCGCTGTTACCGTGATACAGGTGGCGCAGACCCCGCCGTTACCGTAATACATGTGCCGCAGAACCCACCCTTACCGTAATTCAATACCGGCGACATTACAGGTGTTGTGTCCTGTGGCATTGTGCTGTACAGGGGGAGCGACCTGTGTTGTCATATTATACAGGAGGAGCAACCTGTGTTGTCATAATATACAGGAGGAGCATCCTGTGTTGTCACAATATACAGGGATAGCTTCCTGTGTTGTCATAGTATACAGGAGGAGTGGCCTGTGTTGTCATAGTATACAGAGGTAGCATCCTCTGCTGTCATAGTATACAGGGGGAGTGGCCTGTGTTGTCATAGTATACAGGGGGAGTGGCCTGTGTTGTCATAGTATACAGGGGGAGTGGCCTGTGTTGTTATAATATACAGGGGGAGCAGCCTGTGTTGTCATAATATACAGGGGTAACATCTTGTGCTGTCATAGTATACAGGGGGAGTGGCCTGTGTTGTCATAATATACAGGGGGAGCAGCCTGTGTTGCAATAATATACAGGGGTAGCATCATGTGTTGTCATAATAGACAGGAGGAGCAGCCTGTGGCATCCTACTCTACAGGGGGAGCAGCCTGTGGTGTCCTGATGTTGTTATTATTATACAGGAGGAGCAGCCTGTCATGTCCTGTTATTGTTATACAGAGGGAGCAGCCTGTGGTGTCCTGTTATTATTATTATTATTATTATTATTATTATACAGGAGGAGCAGCCTGTCGTGTCCTGTTATTGTTATATAGAGGGAGCATCCTGTGGTGTTCAGTTATTATTATTATACAGTAGGAGCAGCCTGTGGTGTCCTGTTAATATTATACAGAGGAAGCATTATTATTATTTCAATAGGGGGAGTATCCTGTGGTGTCCTGTTGTTATTATTATTATTATTATTATTAATATTATACAGGAGGAGCAGCCTTTGTTGTCCTATTATTAATGTTATAAAGGAGTAGCTATTGGTGTCCACTTATTATTATTATACAGGGGCAGCAGGCTGTGGTGTCCTGTTATTATTAGTATACAGAAGGGAGCGGCGTGTGGTGTCCTGTTGTTGTTATTATTATTATTTCTCTGACGTCCTAGTGGATGCTGGGACTCCGTAAGGACCATTGGGAATAGCGGCTCCGCAGGAGACAGGGCACAAGAATAAAAGCTTAGGATCAGGTGGTGTGCACTGGCTCCTCCCCCTATGACCCTCCTCCAAGCCTCAGTTAGATTTTTGTGCCCGGCCGAGAAGGGTGCAATCTAGGTGGCTCTCCTGAGCTGCTTAGAATAAAAGTGTTTTTTTAGGTTTTTTATTTTCAGTGAGTCCTGCTGGCAACAGGCTCACTGCATCGAGGGACTAAGGGGAGAAGAAGCAAACTCACCTGCGTGCAGAGTGGATTGGGCTTCTTAGGCTACTGGACATTAGCTCCAGAGGGACGATCACAGGTTTAGCCTGGATGGGTCACCGGAGCCGCGCCGCCGGCCCCCTTACAGAGCCAGAAGAGCGAAGAGGTCCGGAGAAAGCGGCGGCAGAAGACTTTCCGGTCTTCAGATAAGGTAGGCGCACAGCACCGCAGCTGTGCGCCATTGCTCTCAGCACACTTCACACTCCGGTCACTGAGGGTGCAGGGCGCTGGGGGGGGGAGCGCCCTGAGACGCAATATAACAGATACCTTAAGTTGGCAAAAAGAATACATCACATATAGCTCCTGGGCTATATGGATGTATTTAACCCCTGCCATTTTTTTACAGAAAAAAGCGGGAGATAAGGACGTCGTGAAGGGGCAGAGCCTATCTCCTCAGCACACAAGCGCCATTTTCCCTCACAGCTCCGCTGGAAGGACGGCTCCCTGAATCTCCCCTGCAGACCTGCTACAGAATCAGGGTAAAAAAGAGAAGGGGGGGCACCTTTGGCAGCAAATAATATTAAAAAGCAGCTATAAAGGGAATAACACTTATAAAGGTTATCCCTGTATATATATATAGCGCTTTTGGTGTGTGCTGGCAGACTCTCCCTCTGTCTCTCCAAAGGGCTAGTGGGGTCCTGTCCTCTATCAGAGCATTCCCTGTGTGTGTGCTGTGTGTCGGTACGTGTGTGTCGACATGTATGAGGAGGAAAATGATGTGGAGGCGGAGCAATTGCCTGTGTTAGTGATGTCACCCCCTAGGGAGTCGACACCTGACTGGATGATCGTATTTAAAGAATTACGTGACTATGTCAGCAACTTACAAAAAACTGTTGACGACATGAGACAGCCGGCAAATCAATTAGTCCCTGTCCAGGCGTCTCAGATACCGTCGGGGGCCCTAAAACGCCCGTTACCTCAGTGGGTCGACACAGACCCAGACACAGATACTGAGTCTAGTGTCGACGGTGAGGAGACAAACGTAATGTCCAGTAGGGCCACACGTTACATGATCACGGCAATGAAGGAGGCATTGAACATTTCTGACACTACAAGTACCACAAAGATGGGTATTATGTGGGGGGTGAAAAAACTACCAATAGTTTTTCCTGAGTCAGACGAATTAAATGAGGTGTGTGTTAAAGCGTGGGTTTCCCCCGACAAAAAACTGCTAATTTCCAAGAAATTATTAGCACTATATCCTTTCCCGCCAGAGGTTAGGGCGTGTTGGGAAACACCCCCTAGGGTAGATAAGGCGCTCACACGTTTATCTAAACAAGTAGCGTTACCGTCTCCTGATACGGCCACCCTCAAAGAACCAGCGGATAGAAGGCTGGAAAATATACTAAAAAGTATATACACACATACTGGTGTTATACTGCGACCAGCAATCGCTTCAGCCTGGATGTGCAGTGCTGGAGTAGCGTGGTCGGATTCCCTGACTGAAAATATTGATACCCTGGACAGGGACAATATATTGTTAACTATAGAGCATTTGAAGGATGCATTACTATATATGCGTGATGCGCAGAGGGATATTTGCACCCTGGCATCAAGAGTAAGTGCTATGTCCATTTCTGCCAGAAGAGCGTTATGGACGCAACAGTGGTCAGGGGATGCGGATTCCAAACGACATATGGAAGTATTGCCGTATAAAGGGGAGGAGTTATTTGGGGCTGGTGGCCACGGCAACGGCTGGAAAGTCCACCTTTTTACCCCAGGTCACCTCTCAGCAGAAAAAGACACCGTCTTTTCAAACTCAGTCCTTTCGTTCCCATAAATACAAGCGAGCAAGAGGCCACTCATTTCTGCCCCGGGGCAGAGGAAGAGGAAAAAGACTGCACCATGCAGCTGCTTCCCAGGAGCAGAAGCCCTCCCCTGCTTCTGCCAAGTCTTCAGCATGACGCTGGGGTTTTACAAGCAGACGCAGACATGGTGGGGGCCCGTCTCAAGAATTTCAACGCGCAGTGGGCTCACTCGCAGGTGGACCCCTGGATTCTACAGGTAGTATCGCAGGGGTACAAACTGGAATTCGAGGCGTTTCCCCCTCGCCGGTTCCTGAAGTCTGCTCTACCAAAGTCTCCCTCCGACAGGGAGGCAGTTTTGGATGCCATTCACAAGCTGTATTCCCAGCAGGTGATAATCAAGGTACCCCTCCTACAACAGGGAAAGGGGTATTATTCCACGCTATTTGTGGTACCGAAGCCGGACGGTATCCTTGAACACTTACATAAAAAGGTTCAAATTCAAGATGGAGTCACTCAGAGCAGTGATAGCGAACCTGGAAGAAGGGGACTATATGGTGTCTCTGGACATCAAAGATGCTTATCTCCACGTCCCAATATACCATTCTCACCAAGGGTACATCAGGTTTGTAGTACAAAACTGTCATTATCAGTTTCAGACGCTGCCGTTTGGGTTGTCCACGGCACCTCGGGTCTTTACCAAGGTAATGGCCGAAATGATGATTCTTCTTCGAAGAAAAGGCATCTTAATTATCCCTTACTTGGACGATCTCCTGGGAACAGTTAGAGGTTGGAGTAGCACTATCTCAAGTAGTGTTACGTCAGCACGGGTGGATCCTAAATATTCCAAAATCGCAGCTGATTCCAACGACACGTCTACTGTTCCTAGGAATGATTCTGGACACAGTCCAGAAAAAGGTGTTTCTCCCGGAGGAGAAGGCCAGGGAGTTATCCGAGCTAGTCAGGAACCTCCTAAAACCAGGCCAGGTGTCAGTGCATCAGTGCACGAGGGTCCTGGGAAAAATGGTGGCTTCTTACGAAGCAATTCCATTCGGAAGATTCCATGCAAGAACTTTTCAGTGGGATCTATTGGACAAATGGTCCGGATCGCATCTTCAGATGCATCAGCGGATAACCCTGTCGCCAAGGACAAGGGTGTCTCTTCTGTGGTGGTTGCAGAGTGCTCATCTACTAGAGGGCCGCAGATTTGGCATTCAGGACTGGATCCTGGTGACCACGGATGCCAGCCTGAGAGGCTGGGGGGCAGTCACACAGGGAAAAAATTTCCAGGGCTTGTGGTCAAGCATGGAGATATCTCTTCACATATACATTCTGGAACTAAGGGCCATTTACAATGCCCTAAGTCAAGCAAAACCCCTGCTTCAGGGTCGGGCGGTATTGATCCAATCGGACAACATCACGTCAGTCGCCCACGTAAACAGACAGGGCGGCACGAGAAGCAGGAGGGCAATGGCAGAAGCTGCAAGGATTCTTCACTGGGCGGAAAATCATGTGATAGCACTGTCAGCAGTGTTCATTCCGGGAGTGGACAACTGGGAAGCAGACTTCCTCAGCAGACACGACCTTCACCCGGGAGAGTGGGGACTTCATCCAGAAGTCTTCCACCTGATTGTAAACCGTTGGGAAAAACCAAAGGTGGACATGATGGCGTCCCGACTAAACAAAAAACTAGACAGATATTGCGCCAGGTCAAGGGACCCTCAGGCAATAGCGGTGGACGCTCTGGTAACACCGTGGGTGTACCAGTCAGTGTATGTGTTCCCTCCTCTGCCTCTCATACCAAAAGTACTGAGAATCATAAGAAGGAGAGGAGTAAGAACTATTCTCGTGGTTCCGGATTGGCCAAGAAGGACTTGGTACCCGGAACTGCAAGAGATGCTCACGGAAGACCCGTGGCCTCTACCTCTAAGAAAGGACCTGCTCCAGCAGGGGCCTTGTCTGTTCCAAGACTTACCGCGGCTGCGTTTGACGGCATGGCGGTTGAACGCCGGATCCTGAAGGAAAAAGGCATTCCAGATGAAGTCATCCCTACCCTGATCAACGCCAGGAAGGTTGTAACCGCAAAGCATTATCACCGTATCTGGCGAAAATATGTTGCTTGGTGCGAGGCCAAAAAGGCCCCTACAGAGGAATTTCAACTGGGTCGTTTCCTACATTTCCTGCAAACAGGACTGTCTATGGGCCTAAAATTAGGGTCCATTAAGGTTCAAATTTCGGCCCTGTCGATTTTCTTCCAGAAAGAACTGGCTTCAGTGCCTGAAGTTCAGACATTTGTAAAAGGGGTACTGCATATACAGCCTCCTTTTGTGCCTCCAGTGGCACCTTGGGATCTCAATGTTGTTTTGAGTTTCCTAAAGTCACATTGGTTTGAACCACTCACCACTGTAGATTTAAAATATCTCACATGGAAGGTGACGATGCTGTTAGCCCTGGCTTCAGCCAGGCGTGTGTCAGAATTGGCGGCTTTATCATATAAAAGCCCTTACTTAATTTTTCATTCTGACAGGGCAGAATTGAGGACTCGTCCTCAATTTCTCCCTAAGGTGGTTTCTGCGTTTCACATGAACCAACCTATTGTGGTACCTGCGGCTACTAGGGACTTGGAGGACTCCAAGTTGCTTGACGTAGTCAGGGCCCTGAAAATATACGTTTCCAGGACGGCTAGAGTCAGAAAATCTGACTCGCTGTTTATCCTGTATGCACCCAACAAGTTGGGTGCTCCTGCTTCTTAGCAGACGATTGCTCGTTGGATTTGTAGTACAATTCAGCTTGCACATTCTGTGGCAGGCCTGCCACAGCCAAAATCTGTAAAAGCCCATTCCACAAGGAAAGTGGGCTCATCTTGGGCGGCTGCCCGAGGGGTCTCGGCTTTACAACTTTGCCGAGCAGCTACTTGGTCAGGGGCAAACACGTTTGCTAAATTCTACAAATTTGATACCCTGGCTGAGGAGGACCTGGAGTTCTCTCATTCGGTGCTGCAGAGTCATCCGCACTCTCCCGCCCGTTTGGGAGCTTTGGTATAATCCCCATGGTCCTTACGGAGTCCCAGCATCCACTAGGACGTCAGAGAAAATAAGATTTTACTTACCGATAAATCTATTTCTCGTAGTCCGTAGTGGATGCTGGGCGCCCATCCCAAGTGCGGATTGTCTGCAATACTTGTACATAAGTTATTGTTACAAAAATCGGGTTATTCTTGTTGTGAGCCATCTTTTCAGAGGCTCCTTCGTTGTTATCATACTGTTAACTGGGTTCAGATCACAAGTTGTACGGTGTGATTGGTGTGGCTGGTATGAGTCTTACCCGGGATTCAATATCCTTCCTTATTATGCACGCTCGTCCGGGCACAGTATCCTAACTGAGGCTTGGAGGAGGGTCATAGGGGGAGGAGCCAGTGCACACCACCTGATCCTAAGCTTTTATTCTTGTGCCCTGTCTCCTGCGGAGCCGCTATTCCCCATGGTCCTTACGGAGTCCCAGCATCCACTACGGACTACGAGAAATAGATTTATCGGTAAGTAAAATCTTATTTATTATTATACAGGAGAAGCAGCCTGTGGTTTCCTTTTATTTTTATTATTATTATTATACATTGGGAACAGCCTGTTGTGTCCTATTATTATTATTATTATTTCTCTAACGTCCTAGTGGATGCTGGGGACTCCGTAAGGTCCATGGGGAATAGACGGGCTCCGCAGGAGACTGGGCACTCTAAGAAAGATTTAGGACTACCTGGTGTGCACTGGCTCCTCCCCTATGACCCTCCTCCAAGCCTCAGTTAGGAACAACAAGTGATTTGTCAAGGTGCCCCTCCTTCAGCAAGGAAGGGGTTACTATTCCACAATGGTTGTGGTACCGAAACAGAACGGTTCGGTGAGACCCATCTTAAAATTAAAATACTTGAACTTTTATATCAGAAGATTCAAGTTCAAGATGGAATCGCTCAGGGCGGTTATTGCGAGCCTGGAGGAGGGGGATTACATGGTATCCCTAGACATCAAGGATGCTTACCTGCATGTCCCCATTTACCCTCCGCACCAGGAGTACCTCAGATTTGTGGTACAGGACTGTCACTATCAGTTCCAGACGCTGCCGTTTGGGTTATCCACGGCACCGAGGGTCTTTACCAAGGTAATGGCCGAAATGATGATACTCCTTCGCAAGAAGGGAGTTTTAATTATTCTGTACTTGGACGATCTCCTGATAAAGGCGAGGTCCAAGGAACAGTTGGTAGTGGGGGTGGCACTTTCTCAGGAAGTGCTACAACAGCATGGCTGGATTCTCAATATCCCAAAGTCACAGCTGGTCCCGACGACACGTCTTCTGTTCCTGGGAATGATTCCGGACACAGACCAGAAAAGAGTGTTTCTTCCAGTGGAAAAAGATGAGGAAATGTCATCTCTAGTCAGAGACATCCTAAAACCAGGAAAAGTGTCGGTACATCAATGCACACGAGTCCTGGGAAAAATGGTAGCCTCGTACGAGGCGATTCCATTCGGACGGTTCCACGCAAGGACGTTCCAGTGGGACCTGTTGGTCAAATGGTCCGGGTCCCATCTCCAGATGCAACAGCGGATAACCCTGTCGGCAAGGACCAGGGTGTCGCTGCTGTGGTGGCTGCAGATGGCTCATCTACTAGAGGGCCGCAGATTCGGAATACAGGACTGGGTCCTGGTGACCACGGATGCCAGTCTTCGGGGCTGGGGGGCAGTCACACAGGGAAGAAATTTCCAGGGGCTGTGGTCAGCTCAGGAGATATCGCTGCACATAAATATTCTGGAGCTAAGAGCCATCTACAATGCCCTAAGTCAGGCAAGACCCCTGCTTCACAACCGGCCGGTGCTGATACAGTCAGACAACATCACGGCAGTCGCCCATGTAAACAGACAGGGCGGCACAAGAAGCAGGAGGGCAATGGCAGAAGCCACAAGGATTCTCAGATGGGCAGAGAATCATGTGTTAGCACTGACGGCAGTGTTCATTCCGGGAGTGGACAACTGGGAAGCAGACTTCCTCAGCAGGCACGCCTTCACCCGGGAGAATGGGGACTTCATCCAGAAGTCTTCCAGATGCTGGTAAACCGTTGGGAAAAACCACAGGTGGATATGATGGCGTCCCGCCTCAACAAAAAGCTTAAAAAGTATTGCGCCAGGTCAAGAGACCCTCAGGCGATCGCTGTGGACGCTCTAGTGACACCGTGGGTGTACCAGTCGGTTTATGTGTTTCCTCCTCTGCCTCTCATACCCAAGGTACTGAGAATAATAAGAAGGCGAGGAGGGAGAACTATTCTCGTGGCTCCAGATTGGCCAAGAAGAGCTTGGTACCCGGAGCTTCAAGAGATGCTCGCAGAGGACCCTTGGCCTCTGCCGCTCAGACAGGACCTGCTGCTGCAGGGACCTTGTCTGTTCCAAGACTTACCGCGGCTGCGTTTCACGGCATGGCGGTTGAACGCCGGATCCTAAAGGAAAAGGGTATTCCGGAGGAAGTCATCCCTACCCTGATCAAGGCCAGGAAGGATGTCACCGCAAAGCATTATCACCGCATTTGGCGGAAGTATGTTGCTTGGTGTGAGGCCAGGAAGGCCCCAACGGAGGAATTTCAACTGGGTCGTTTCCTACATTTCCTGCAAGCAGGTGTGATTTTGGGCCTCAAGTTGGGGTCCATTAAAGTCCAGATCTCGGCCCTGTCGATTTTCTTCCAGAAAGAACTGGCTTCGCTACCTGAAGTTCAGACTTTTGTCAAGGGAGTTCTGCATATTCAGCCTCCTTTTCTGCCCCCAGTGGCACCTTGGGATCTCAATGCGGTCTTGGAGTTTCTAAAATCACATTGGTTTGAGCCACTTAAGACCGTGGATTTAAAATATCTCACGTGGAAAGTGGTCATGTTGTTGGCTCTGGCTTCGGCCAGACGTGTGTCAGAATTGGCGGCTTTGTCCTGTAAAAGCCCCTATCTGATTTTCCATATGGATAGGGCAGAATTGAGGACTCGTCCTCAGTTTCTTCCTAAGGTGGTCTCAGCGTTTCACTTGAACCAACCTATTGTGGTGCCTGCGGCTACTAGGGACTTGGAGGATTCCAAGTTTCTGGACGTAGTCAGGGCCCTGAAAATATATGTTTCCAGGACGGCTGGAGTCAGGAAGACTCGCTGTTTGTCCTGTATGCACCCAACAAGTTGGGTGCTCCTGCTTCTAAGCAGTCTATTGCGCGCTGGATTTGTAGCACTATTCAGCTGGCGCATTCTGCGGTGGGATTACCGCAGCCTAAATCAGTAAAAGCCCATTCCACAAGGAAGGTGGGCTCATCTTGGGCGGCTGCCCGAGGGGTCTCGGCTTTACAACTTTGCCGAGCTGCTACTTGGTCAGGGGCAAACACGTTTGCAAAATTCTACAAATTTGATACCCTGGCTGAGGAGGACCTGGAGTTATCTCATTCGGTGCTGCAGAGTCATCCGCACTCTCCCGCCCGTTTGGGAGCTTTGGTATAATCCCCATGGTCCTTACGGAGTCCCCAGCATCCACTAGGACGTTAGAGAAAATAAGATTTTACTCACCAGTAAATCTATTTCTCGTAGTCCGTAGTGGATGCTGGGCGCCCATCCCAAGTGCGGATTGTCTGCAATACTTGTAAATAGTTATTGTTACAAAATTCGGGTTGTTATTGCGAGCCATCTATTCAGAGGCTCCTTTTTTGTTATCGTACTGTTAACCGGGGTTCCTATCACGAGTTACATGGTGTGATTGGTGTGGCTGGTATGAGTCTTACCCGGGATTCAAAATCCTTCCTTATTGTGTCAGCTCTTCCGGGCACAGTGTCCTAACTGAGGCTTGGAGGAGGGTCATAGGGGGAGGAGCCAGTGCACACCAGGTTGTCCTAAATCTTTCTTAGAGTGCCCAGTCTCTTGCGGAGCCCGTCTATTCCCCATGGTCCTTACGGAGTCCCCAGCATCCACTACGGACTACGAGAAATAGATTTACCGGTGAGTAAAATCTTATTTATTATTATTATTATTTTGCAGAGGGAGCAGCCTGTGGTGTCATTTTATTATTACTATAAAGGGATAGCAGAATGTGGTGTCCTGTTGTAATTAGTATAATACAGAGGGAGCAGGTTTTTGTGTATGGTTATTATTATACAGGGACAGCAGCTTGTGGTGTCCTGGTATTATTATTATTATTATTATTATTATTATACATTGGGAGTGGTAATGATGTCACAGTGACATCACTTATATCTATAAGTAATTTTTCCTTAAAGTTCAGGGGAAATTTAAGGAAAAATTACTTCACAGAAAGGGTAGTGGATAAGTGGAATAGTCTCACATCAGAGGTGGTAGAGACTAAGATTGTAGAGCAATTTAAACATGCATGGGATAGACATAAGGATATCCTTACAAAGAATTAAGGTTCAAAAAGGGTTGAGATTACCTAAAGGATTAAAAAAAAGGGGCAGACTAGATGGGCCTAGTGGTTCTTATCTGCCGTCAAATTCTATGTTTCTATGTTTCTATGTTTCTATAGTAATAATACAGGGGCATGACTGGGGAGGTGAGGTGGTCTGGGAGCGTCACAGTTACATCACTTATCTATAGCAATAATAAAGGG
Source organism: Pseudophryne corroboree (assembly GCF_028390025.1). Taxonomy (NCBI): domain Eukaryota; kingdom Metazoa; phylum Chordata; class Amphibia; order Anura; family Myobatrachidae; genus Pseudophryne; species Pseudophryne corroboree. The sequence goes on along the minus strand of NW_026967580.1, from coordinate 24,694 downwards.
ACATGACTGGGGGAAGTGAGGGGGATGGGGAAGCGTCACATTTACATTACTTATAGCTATACTAATAATACAGGGACATGACCGGGGAGGTGAGGGGATCTGGGAGCATCATAGTGACATTACTTATATTTATAATTGTAATAATAATTCAGGGACATGAATGGGGGGGTCAAGGGGTCTGGGAACATCACAGTGACATCACTTATAGCTATAGTAATTATACAAGGTCATGAATGGGGAGGTGAGGAGATCTGGGAAAGTCACAGTGACATCACTTATATCTATAGTAATAATACAGGGACATGATTGGGGGGGGGGGTGAGGGGATATGAGAACATCATAGTGACGTCATTTATATCTTTAATAATAATAATAATACAGGGACATGACTGGGGGGTGATGGGGTCTGGGAGTGTTACAGTTACATTACATATCTATAGTAATATTACAGGGACATGACTGGGGAAGTGAGGGGATCTGGTAGTGTCACAGTGACATCACTAATATCTATAATAATAATACAGGGACATGACTGGGGGGTGAGGGGGATCTGGTAGCGTCACATTTACATCACGTATAACTAGAGTAATAATACAGGGTTATGACTGGGCAGGTGAGGGGGATCTGGGAGCTTCACAGTGACATCACTTATATATATAGTAATAATACTGGGACATGACTGGGAAGGTGAGGACATCAGTGACATCACTTACATCTATAGTAATAATAAAGGAACATGACTGGGAAATGAGGGGATCTTGGAATGTCACAGTGATTTCACATATCTATAATAATAATACAGGGACATGACTGGAGAGGTGAGGGGATATGAGAGCATCACAGTGACGTCACTTATATCTATAATAATTATAATAATGGGACATGACTGAGGAGGTATGGGGATCTGGAAATGTCACCGTGACATCACTTATATCTATAGTATTAATACAGGGACATAACTGGGGAGGTGAGGGGATCTGGGAGCATCAGAGTGACATCACTTATATCTCTACTAATAATACAGGGACGTGACTGGAGAGGTAAGGGGATCTGGGAGCGTCACAGTGACACCACGTATGTCTCTAGTAAGAATACAGGGACATGACTGGGAAGGTAAAGGGATCTGAGAGCATCACAGTGACATCACTTATATCTCCACTAATGAAACAGGGACATGACTGTAGAGGTAAGGGGATCTGGGAGCATCATAGTGACATCACTTATTTTTTAAATAATAATTATAATAATAATAATACAGGGACATGACTCGGGGGTGAGGGGGTCTGGGAGTGTTACAGTGACATCAAATATCTATAGTAATAATACAGGGACATGACTGGGGAAGTGAGGGGATCTGGGAGTTTCACAGTGACGTCACTTATATCTGTAGTAATAATACAGGGACATGACTGGGGAGGTGAGGTTGATCTGGGAGCATCACAGTAACATCACATATCTATAGTAATAATACAGGGACGTGAGGGCGAGGTGAGGAGATCTGGGAGCTTCACAGTGAAATCACTTGTATCTATATTAATAATACAGGGACATGACTGGGGAGGTGAGGGTGATCTGGGAGCATCACAGTAACATCACATATCTATAGTAATAATACAGGGACGTGAGGGCGAGGTGAGGAGATCTGGGAGCTTCACAGTGAAATCACTTGTATCTATAGTAATAATACAGGGACATGACTGGGGAGGTTAGGGGATCTGGGAGTGTCACAGTGACATCACTTATTTATTTTTCATCCACTAGGGGGCACTGTAGTACTCTTGGGATATGGACGGTGCGATAGCAGGGATAGGCACATTTAAATATTTAAATGTGTAACCCTCTTCCCCCTCCATACTCCCAAGATGCCTCAGTGTTTTTTGTGCCTTCACCAGGGAAGGTCGCATCCTGGAGTCATTCCAGGGTTTACTTTTATTTTTTCTAAATATTTTTTCTTGTATCAATTACACTCCCTTCCCAGCTTATTAAGAAGCGTGGGTCCGTGAGTGTGTGCTGCTGTTGTGCAGCGAAGGCTTGTTGGTGCTTAGACAGAGAAGACCCGCTATAGACCTTCATCAGCGTTAGCTGATTCAGACATGGCTGCAGGAGCTGGACGGAGCTTAGAGAGAAGCCCCGTCAGAACCTCCCCATTACACTGAGGTAAGGAGCTGGCAGTCAGCTTATGCCGCCACCCCATTGGGCCTGTTTGTTGCTGTGATAGTGGGGCAGTTAGCTCCTGCTGCCGCCCCTCCATGTGCGGGGAACGTGTTTTCCACAAGCTGCTTACTAAGGTATAGCTTTACTGGATCAAACTCCCCCTCTTCCCGGCTCCCACCAGCGGTCAGACACATACTGCCAATGGGCGCCTGTGTCGCTCCACACCTGCCCGCTCCCCAGCAGCGCAGCTCCAAACAGCGCTACCACTGGCCTCTACAATCTGCCCCTCTAGACAACTAGGAAGCGGCTTCCAGCAGTGGTCAAATAATGCTGCCGCTGGGCACCTGTCAGGCTACACCTCACTGCTCCAGAGAAGCGGCTCCCGGCAGCGCGGCTCGCAGCAGCAGACAGATCACACTGCCGCCGCTGGACGCCCGTCACATTACACATCTACCCGCTCTCCAGCTTCCACCAGCGCACAGACCACGGTGGGTAGCTGAGGCTGCTGCAGGGCGCCGTCGCTCATAGCTGGCGCACGGTATACAATGCGGGGGGGGGGATGGGTGGAAGAAGCTAGGCACGGCTCACTGCTTTAAGCATTGGGAGAGGTCATGGCGGTCCCTAGTTCAGCGGTTCCCCCTAAATATAAGGGATGGTGGCCAGGGCTATAAGGGACAGAACAGGCTATTAAGCCTAGGTTATGAGTGCTTTTGGGGGTCATAGGTTATAGTCAGATGCACATGCTGGGATGCCGTTTTCACACAAAGGTGACACACCTGCTTCCTGCTTCTTCCTACAGCAATATGTCAGTCCTACAACACACGGCCACTAGAGGGGGCAGGGGTGTTTAGTAGGTGGCACAGTGACCATCATAGATTTCCTCTATAACACAGTGCGGTGCACGTGGTATTATAGACACTACAGTTATTTTCACTGAGCTGTGCAGACGTTGTCTCACTGTATTATTGTCTGTCTGCATGACAATATGAGAAACAGCAGCTTGTCTGTGATAACTGTGAGAATGCCTGATTTGTAGTCAGAGTTGTCCGCTGCACGAAAAGACCGTGAGGAAGACCGGAAGTCTTATTCACGGTTAATACCGTGTGAGCAGCCAATGTGGGCTCAGGATGTTTCTAGAACTTTGCTGGGTTACAAAGTCCATGTATAGTTCAATTTCTAAGAATGGTCATCGTTTGTCTCATAATTACATTCTGACGATTCAACGCCACGTCTGATATCTCAGCATTGGGTCAGGGGTCAGATAGTGAGGTCACTAATAGCCCGAGCTATGATGATCTCATTAGAGCAGTACGCCAGCTGCTAGGTTGTACTGAAACATATGAGGTTTTATTGCTAGCAGACTATGGGCGACTGTGTGTTTTTCTTATTCATATCTCTGAATAAGCATTTAATAGAAGCATGGCTAAATCCAGTTAAACACTTTTCTGGGACAACACGATTTCTGTCTAAATATCTTTTCCCACAGGCTATGACAACTAAATCACCATCGGTGGAGTCTTCAGTTTCTAAACTTTCACTAAGATTTACTATTCCAGTCCCAGGTGCAGCTACGCTTAAAGACCCCTCGGAGAGTAAGCTGGAGGCCATGCTAAAGTCCATGTATACAGCAACAGGGGTGATGCTTTCACCTGTTTGAGTTGGAGTTTGGGTTAACAAGGCTGTAGTTGCATGGGCGAAACAGCTCAGGTTAGGCCTACAACAGGGTTTTCCCTCAAACCAGCTTATATTTCTTACCGAACACATTTGTGAATTGGTTGAGTATTTAGGTACGGCTTCATTGGATGTCGGACAAGTTTGTTCTCGGCTTGCGTCCCGACAGACGCTGTGGTTTAATTCTTGACAGGCCGAGGCAGAGTCAAAATGAGGAATAGAGGCGTTGCCTTCCACTGATGTTATTTGGTCCTGAATTGGACAAATGTAATTCTCAGTCAACGGGGGAGGGGAAGAATCTGTTTTCCTGCCATTGCCTGCACCAGTTCCTAAAAGGAAATGCGCTGGACCAGCGTTCAAATCTGTTAGACCTCAGTCCTTTCGATGCTGGGCTGGAGGAACAACCATGCAGAGGGATGTGGTTTTCAACAAACCACTAACCGTCGTCAGGACACAAAGGCCGCTGACGAGCCAGTGGCATGACGTTCTTCCAGCCCATCTCGGCTCTTCAGTTGTGGGAGCACACCTTCAGAAGTTTCACTTTGCGTGGTTTCAGACATCACAGACAGATGGATCCGCAATTTTGTTTTCAAAGGTTTCAAAATAGAGATTGATTGTCTACCACCGATGCGGTTTTTTGAGCAGGTCTGCAGGCCGCTAATCAGTCTCTCTTACATTCAGCAGTTTTGGTTCAGGTTCCAGTACACCAGCAAGGTCAAGGGTTTTATTCCAATTTTTTTTGTAGTACCAAAGCCGGATGGCTCAGTCACACAGATATGGAACCTAAAGGGGTTCAATCGGTACGTCAGTTACTACACATTCAAGAACCACAGCAATTCATGATTTTGCGGGATCTCAAGGATGCATACTTACACATTCCAATTTGGCCACCGCATCAGGCGTACTTAAGTTTGCAGTACAACAAGCGCCTCGGGTATTCACAAAGGTGATGTCTGTGATGATAGTTCATCTCAGATCCCTGGGAGTGATAATCGTTCCGTACTTAGATGACGTTCTCATCAAGGCTTCGTCTCAACAAATACTTCTTCAACATGCCTTACTGTTGTACAGTGTACTAGTTCAGTACGGTTGGATTGTCAACTTTAAAAAAAAAATCAAGTCATGTCCCGTGTCAAAGAACTCAATTTTAGGAATGATTCTGATTACGGTGGATCAACGCATTTACCTGCCATAACAGAAAGTACATGCTATTCATCATCCAGTACTGCTAGTGCTCAAACCACGGACAGTCTCGGTGCATTTGTGCATTCGACTGTTAAGACAGATGGGGGCATCTTTCAAAACACTCCAGTTCGGAAGATTTCACTCACGTCCCGTTCAACTGGATCTTCTCGCATAGTGATCCGGCTATCATCTACAAATTCATCAGATGGTGCGCTTGTCTCCAGGGCCAGAGTATCAATACTCTTGTGGCTCCACATACACAATCTCACTGCGGGAAAAAGGTTTGTAGTCTGGAATTGGATAATTCTGATGCTGGACGCAAGTCTCAAAGGTTGGGGAGCAGTGGTCCAACATTGTCAGTTTCAGGGTCTATGTTTAGACCGAGAAAGATTACTGTCAATCAGTGTCCTGGAACTCAGGGCAATTTACAACGCTCTGCGTCAGGCAGTTCACTTGCTCCTGTCTCAGACTGTTCAGGTTCAGTCGGACAACGCGACAGAAGTCGCATACATCAACAAACAAGGAGGGACTCGAAGTCGCATGGCCATGCGAGAAGTTGCTCGAATCCTCAATTGGGCCGAACATCTCCACGTGATATTGTTGGTGGTCTTCATACCAGGACTGCACAACTGGAAAGAAGATTATCTCAGTAGTCAGGATTTTCCTCCAGGAGAATGGGCCTTACATCCAGAAGTGTACCAGATGTTAGTCCAGTGGTAGAGTTACCCAAAGGTGGATCTAATGGCTTCTCGCCATAATCATTAGACAGTTATGTGTCCAGAACAAGAGATCCAAAGACAGTGGCAGTGATTGCTCTCACCTTGGCGTGGCCGTATAGCCTTGTGTATCTATTTCCATTTCCGCTGCTTCCTCAGTTGCTAAAGTGGATCAAACGAGAGTCCACGACCGTCATACTATTGGTGCCTCGTTGGCCTCGGAGAGTGTGGTTCTCGGATCTTCATGGTCTACTCGCAGATGATCCCTGGCTGATTCTGCTACGTCTAGACCTACTACAGCAGGGGTCGTTCCTTTACCCCGATTTAGCGTGGCTGCGTTTTACAGGGTGGCTGTTGAGACCACTCTCAACACGAGAGGGCATTCCACAGTTGGTTATACCAACCATGTTACGTGCTAGGAAGCCAGTTTCAGCAGCTCATTATCACAGGATTTGGCGAGCTTATATTGGTTGGTGTGAAGCTAGGATGTTTCCGACATCTTCTTTCACGTTATCCCATCTTTTGCTCTTTTTACAGATGGGGTTAGATGGAGGACTGCGTTTAGCGACACTAACGGTGCAGGTCTCTGCCTTGTCAGTTTTCTTTCAAAGGCATTTGGCTCTTTTGCCAAAAGTTCACAATTTCCTGCAAGGTGTCCTTAGAGTTCAGCCTCCATTCATTCCACCTACAGCTCCATGGGTCTTGAATCTGGTTTTGCATGTTTATTCAGTCAAGTTTTGAACCCTTGCAACACGTGGATGTTAAGTTTATAACTTGGAAAATTGTGTTTCTCCTAGCCTTAGCTTCAGCAAGGTGTGTTGCACAATTTGGTGCCTTGTCATGCAAGCCACCGTATCTGCTATTTCATACTGACATATTGATAATTCTGCGGCACCAGCTTCTAGCTTTGGCCGTCTACTGTTACAGGTGCCAAACAGCTCTCCCGCCCCAGAGGGAAGCTTTGGTACGTCCCAAAAGTACTCCAGTGACCCCTAGTGGATGAAAAAGAAAATATGATTTTGGTACTTACCAGATAGATCCTTTTCGTTGCACCCACAGGGGGCACTGGACACCCACCCAGAGCAGTTTCACCTGGCTGGTGGTAAGTTCAGTAGTTCTTATGGTAACACATTTTCACCGACTTGTTCAAATGTTAATGTGATTGCTATCTATTGTCATGTCAATTTTTTAGTTGTCCGTTATGTTATAATGTTATATGTAATTCTCCGTTGTTCATCCTCTCTGTCGCTCCTATTTAGCTCAACAAAAAAACACTAAGGCGTCTTGGGAGTATGGAGAGGGAAGGAGAGTTACACATTTACATTTTTAAATGTGCCTATCCCTGCTATCGCACCGTCCATATCCCAAGAGTACTCCAGTGCCCCCTGTGGATTCAAAGAAAAGGATTTATCTGGTAAGTACCAAAAGCCTATTATCTGTAGTAATAATACAGGGACATGACTGTGGAGGTGAGGGGATCTGGGCGTATTTACAGTGATATTTATGTCTCCCCCATTTCACAGAGGTGTGAAGAAGACATCTGGTGAGCGTGAGACACCCAGCAGCCATCCTCGTGTGACAGGAGGACTGAGCAGGTCCCAGAGCCCCATCACGGTGCCTCCACCTCACTCACTGGTACATGAAAGACACAGTGACCAGAAGATCCAGGAACTCACCAACAAGATCATTCAGCTGCTGACTGGAGAGGTGACTGCTGGGAATGGGGCATTATACAGTAACACCAGGGGACGTGTCTGGGTGAGGACTGGAGAGGTGACTGCTGGGAATGGGGTATTATACATTAACACCAGGGGATGTGACTGGGTGATGACTGGAGAGGTGGCTGCTGGGAATGGGGTATTATACAGTAACACCAGGGGACGTGTCTGGATGGTGACTGGAGAGGTGACTGCTGGGAATGGGGCATTATACAGTAACACCAGGGGATGTGACTGGGTGATGACTGGAGAGGTGACTGCTGGGAATGAGACACTATACAGTAACACCAGGGGATGTGTCTGGGTGATGACTGGAGAGGTGACTGCTGGGAATGGGATATTATACAGTAACACCAGGGGATGTGTCTGGGTGATGACTGGAGAGGTGACCGCTGGGAATGGGACATTATACAGTAACACCAGGGGACGTGTCTGGGTGATGACTGGAGAGGTGACTGCTGGGAATGGGGCATTATACAGTAACACCAGGGGATGTGTGTGGGTGATGACTGGAGAGGTGACTGCTGGGAATGGGGCATTATACAGTAACACCAGGGGATGTGTCTGGGTGATGACTGTATCACTGTGTGTGTGTGTGTCAGGTTCCTATAAGGTGTCAGGATGTCACTGTCTATGTCTCCATGCAGGAGGGTGAGTGTATAGAGGAACACAGGGGTCTGTACAAGGACATGATGATGGAAAATCACCGACCCCTCTTATCACTGGGTAAGAGGAGACTGTCATGTATTGTACAGGGGAGAGCAGGTATGGGGGAACCCTATATACACACATCATCTGATAATCACATATATACACTATACTCAGTCACTGTGTGTCTCCTACAGATGGGCCCAGTAACAGAGATACCCCAGAGAGATGTTCCCATCCACTGTATACCCAGGATTGTACAGAGGAGAATCACAGGACCCCACAAGAGAATCAGGTAGGTGGGATTTAGGGTCTCACCAATATAACAAAGTGACTGTCACTATATAATGTGCAGAGGAGCTGTGTGTGTCTTATACACTGTTATACTATTAATATACTATTATTAATGTATATTGTTTTATGGGCTATTTAGGATGAATGTCTCACTGACATTAAGATAGAAGATACAGAGGGAAAAGAAGAGACGTATGTGACTAATATAAAGGCAGAAGATATAGAGGGAGAAGAAGAGACGTATGTGACTGATATAAAGGCAGAAGATATAGAGGGAGAAGAAGAGACGTATGTGACTGATATAAAGGCAGAAGATACAGAGGGAGAAGAAGAGACGTATGTGACTGATATGAAGGCAGAAGATACAGAGGGAGAAGAAGAGACGTATGTGAGTGGTGATCAGCAGTGTAAGGAGGAGGAGATCCCTACAGATATCAGCACAGGTGAGTAATAAACACTAATTACAGAAAAGAGTAACATATTCTCCTTGCTCAGACACTGCAGCAATCCCTTCTCCTACACCCTCCTCTGTCGGTACAAACTAATGAGGAATATATATTTTCCCAGTGAGGGAGTCAGGAGCCATCAGCCCCTATTATACTCCTGCTCTCCCCCTCACATCATGTCACTGTGTGTTACCAGCCCAGAGATCTGACCAGTCTCCTCACCACACTCTCTGGTGTATCTCATACATCAGGAGCCATCAGCCCCTATTATACTCCTGCTCTCCCCCTCACAACATGTCACTGTGTGTTACCAGCCCAGAGATCTGACAAGTCTCCTTCCCACACTCTCTGGTGTATATCATACATCAGGAGCCATCAGCACCTATTATACTCCTGCTCTCCCCCTCACATCATGTCACTGTGTGTTACCAGCCCAGAGATCTGACCAGTCTCCTCCCAACACTCTCTGGTGTATCTCATACATCAGGAGCCATCAGCCCCTATTATACTCCTGCTCTCCCCCTCACATCATGTCACTGTATGTTACCAGCCCAGAGATCTGACCAGTCTCCTCCCAACACTCTCTGGTGTATCTCATACATCAGGAGCCATCAGCCCCTATTATACTCCTGCTCTCCCCCTCACATTATGTCATGTGTGTTACCAGCACCACAAGAGATATAGCATGTTGGGTAGTTATTGGTAAACTGAGGGGGAGAGTGCAATGGAACATGTGATTCCTGAATGGCTACCACCGCCACCTTCTGGTTAGTGAAATATTTTAATGTAAGGCATCTCTTACGGGAAGAATTGAGACCTTTTACATTAAGACTTAGAAACGTCACCGTGATAGAGAGAGATCAGATCATGGTATGAAACATCTAGGATCATCTGTGTACAGTTCAATAGAGTCTGTAGGGCGTGTGCATACTTCAAACTATCAAATCGCAGAAAAAATAAAATAGTGAACTAAAATGGGAGACAAACAGAAATAGCGTCCGTAAAGGAGCTAGAAATTCCGTCACCAGGGTACCATGACTGAAAGGCAGAAAAAGGTGTCAGTCTGGCCTAAAAGGAAAACCCACCGACTACCCCAAGTAGCCATACGAGAGTGCAAAATCTAGTCATCATAGTAACAACTGTACAAAGAAATATCATATCTCAATGTAACCAATGTATCCAAAGAAGGTAAAGGCCAGGAACATGGCCTGATATCCAATTTAGGTTCTACCAACACCTTTATAAGGGCAACAGGATGTTAGACGATCAGTCATGCTTTACCTGAACACCCAAACATTCTAGAAAGGTATTATGAAACGTAACAGTGGAAAGAATGTCAGACCATATACCATATAGCAATTAAATAGCACAGCAAGTAAAGATAAAAATATATGTTTTATACCCATAACAAGAGCAAATAAATCTGGCCCAAAAATAGATCCATGTCCAGTAACTTAGTCCCGGTTGGCACATGTTACAGTAGGAAACAAACTCTGAGTGTCTGCAACAGTCTTACTCCTTTAGCATATTACTTAAAGACGGAAGACAACTCCTCCGGGATTGGTTTAGGTAAAGTGTCATGAAGGACTGTCAACAGGAGTTTCCCACTTTTTCAGAATAGCAGGGCCATCCTCGGGTGAAGGTATCACTGTGAAGGCGCCGTTTCGCATCACAATATTCTTAGTAGGAAAGCCCCATTTGTATTGTACATTTCCTTGGGTGGAATAGACGCCTTTTGTCCAGCGTCACAGTAGAAATATCCAGAAATAGCTGCAGATTATCCAGGCACTAAGTTATGGACGAGCAATACAAAGCAACCCGTAGAATGAATTCTTTAATGTGAAAAAGTGGACCCTTAGCAGAGTGTCCCTCAGTGCTTGGATAGGGGCCTGTTTGGACTTTGGGAGTCTATGGATCCTATCAATAAGAAGGTCTGCGGCAGAAGCCTTCAGTGAAAGTTTCTGAAAAGAGAACCGTGGCATAATCATAAAGCTCAGCATTTGTAACATAATCCATAATGCCCATTATTCTGATATTATTTCTCCGAGACCTGTCTTCTAAATCAATGACTTTATCACAAATAGAGACCATGTCTTCCTGAAGGGAGCGTAGAGTAGCAGGACCATCTAGAGTGTCTTAAGAAGTCTTCAGCCATTACAGCTGGGCTGTGCATCTGGCAAGAAGTAGCAGATGATGATGTAGCAGTCTCAGAAGGACCACCTGAATTCGAGGTACCAAAGAGATGGACAGGTGGGGCCGATTTGGTACCTTTTTAACCTTTTTTGGAGGTATTGTAAGCCGGCTACAAAGAGACGGACCTCTCAGAGATAGGAAAATACAAACAATCTATAAATAAATGAGCAGTAGTACGCTGTCAGGAGGTTACATCAAGATGACTCAGTTCAAAATTAAATTCTTAGTCGGGCTGATGGGGGTATCCGAGCCCAAATTTCAAGTAAACATGATGTAATGCAACTCAAATAACACAGTAATGACCAAAAAATTCCACTAGAGGTCAGCGTGATCACAGACGTGAAGAGACACAAATGGCTAAATATATTCAGTGAATAAATCCACAAAATAATATACTGTTAGGTTGTATTCAGAGTGTAATGAGCTGTACTCAGACGATACTTGATACTGGGCTCTGCATGTAGACTGAGAGGAAGTAGATTATAGTGGTACCATATAAATAGAAGGTAGTTTCACCTCCAGGCAAATGCTTCAATTTAGTGTAATGACCCCGGTCCAGCCGTCAGGACACTTATTTAGCGGCTTATATCAATTTTACACCTTATTGAAGGCAGAAGGCAAAGCATGCGATGGCCGGGCACCAGGATCCAAACTGGCAGCCATCTCACTTCCCAATACCACCCCCGGGCTCCAGTGACTGTGGGCAGCCCGTTCTGTCCCCATCAGTAGTGGGAGCTGTGCACCCGTCTGAGACAAAAGCGCCTCCAAGTCATGTGGCTGGAGCGTGCAGGAAAGACTGAGCGCACTTAGCCCCAGAATACAGCCTGTGGCTTCAGCAGTGTCACTAGGCTGCGGCAGTGAACGGTGCCCGGAGTGAGCGGCGCAAACGGATTTTGGACAGAAGGAGTGGGGACTTAATAGATTGAGTCTTGGTCCCAGCGGCGGCTGAGAGCTATCAGGTAGGGTAGATAAGAAGCCACTTAGTGAGGAGAGCTCCAGAAAGCACGTCTGGATAGATCACGCCCCTTTTATTTATTATTTTATATACTAACAGGGGTGCCAGGTGTGGTACATCCCTGCAAAGGCAGATCCAATCTCTTTCTCATCAGACTCTGCTGTCTTCCCTGCACTCTCACTCAGATGTTCACTGCTGCCAGTAGCACACGTATGAGAAGCAGAAGTATGGCGGCAGCTGTATAGATTCTGATATGTAATTCTCTGTATCATACTTAACGTACACACATCATCCTTATTACTATTGAGAGTATAGAGGTAAGACACTGATGATGGGGGGGGGGGGTGTTTGTAAAAATGAATTATAACCTAGCAGATGATGATTACAGAGTATTATGTGGTGTATTGCATGTAAAGTACCTTGTTCCACACCTACTCTGCTGTAGCAATATACGTTATATAAGGGTGAGTAACACATATACAGGCTTACCAGCGTATGAGCACACACATAAAGGAATGCTACCTTACCAATGCTTCCAGGAGTAACGTTAGGAGACATTTCTCTGATCCATCAGCTCATATGACTGATGTTATTGTTCATCTAGAATCTCCAATTCATACGATATGTTCCCCATCCATTGTTTTACATTGGTGCTGACATAGGACTTGGCGAGTGACTACATCTCCATTTATACTTCATGGTTAGTTACCAGTACAAGAGAGAGCTATATCTAAGTCTTATAATATTACATTTGTTATTGTGAGTGTTCTCAGGAGGGTGGACACAATGATAGTCTGAGACACAATATTATAAAGCCTTCATTAAAAGTTATGTTTTATTATACACACACATTTACAATTAAGTGTCCCAGAGAGTCGTCTTCTCCTATTGTTTACAAGATTAATATTGTTACAGAAAATGTCACATTTCCATAATGTGTTTTATTTCCAGCAGATGGACACACAAGCAGGAATATCTCAGAAGGACATCTAATGTTATCCCTGGATTGTGACATAAAAGATAATGACAGTAGACAGGATTCTCCAGGAGATAACCCCATTACCCCAATTATACATCCAGCTCTATCAGCTGGTCCCTCTGATCCTGGGAAATGTTCTCCTGATCACTCTGATATTGGTGCATCTGTTACAGCTCTGACAGTAGATACAGTGTTTCCCTGTTCTATAGATGCCAACTATTTTACACAGAACACAAAGCTTATAACCCATCAGCCAGTTAAAGCAGGCGAGAGGCCATTTCCATGTTCTGAGTGTGGGAAATGTTTTACATACAAATCAGCTTTTGTTACACATCAGAGATATCACACAGGTGAGAAACCATTTCCATGTTCTGAGTGTGGGAAATGTTTTGCACGGAAATCAAATCTTGTTAAACATCAGAGTAGTCACACAGGTGAGAGGCCATTTTCTTGCTCTGAGTGCGAGAAATGTTTTACACGGAAATCAAATCTTGTTAAACATCAGAGTAGTCACACAGGTGAGAGACCATTTCCATGTTCTGAGTGTGGGCAATGTTTTGCACAGAAATCACATCTTGTTACACATCAGAGAAGCCACACAGGTGAGAAGCCTTTTCCATGTTCTGAGTGTGGAAAATGTTTTGCACAGAAATCAAATCTTGTTACACATCAGAGAAGTCACACAGGTGAGAAGCGATTTTCTTGCTCTGAGTGTGGGAAATGTTTTGGACGCAAATCAGATCTTGTTACACATCAGAGAAGTCACACAGATAAGAATCCATTTCTATGTTCTGAGTGTGGGGAATGTTTTGCACACAAATCAGATCTTGTTATACATCAGAGAAGTCACAGAGGTGAGAATCCATATCTATGTTCTGAGTGTGGGAAATGTTTTGCACACAAATCACATCTTGTTACACATCAGAGAAGTCACACAGGTGAGAAGCCATTTTATTGCTCTGAGTGTGGGAAATGTTTTACCCAGAAATCATGTCTTGTTATACATCAGAGAAGTCACACAGGTGAGAAGCCATTTCCATGTTCTGAGTGTGGGAAATGTTTTGCACACAAATCAGATCTTGTTATTCATCACAGAAGTCACACAGGTGAGAAGCCATTTTCTTGCTCTGAGTGCGGGAAATGTTTTGCACAGAAATCACATCTTGTTACACATCAGAGAAGTCACACAGGTGATAAGCCATTTTATTGCTCTGAGTGTGGGAAATGTTTTACCCAGAAATCAAGTCTTGTTACACATCAGAGAAGTCACACAGGTGAGAAGCCATTTTATTGCTCTGTGTGTGGGAAATGTTTTACCCAGAAATCAAGTCTTATTATACATCAGAGAAGTCACACAGGTGAGAAGCCATTTCCATACTCTGAGAAATAAATCAGCTCTTGTTTCACACAACAGACATCACTTAGGTGAGGAACCATTTTAATCTTCTGGAGTATACTCATCATTGCCATGCGTTTTTCTTCAAGGTTCTTATCCTATCTCCTATGCTTTTTGCAATATACATGCTACCACTGGGTGAAATAATCAGATGTCATGCCCTCATCTACCACTGCTATGCAGATGACCTGTCTTTTGCTCCAGGTACCCAGTACCAATCCTAAATGGTTGTCTAGCTGAGCTCCAGGTGTTGGTGATGCCAGTTGGCTGTGACTCAGTCCTGGTGAAACAGGTCTTTATGATAGAAGCTCACCACCAAAGGACAGGGCTACAGCTCAGCTTTGCCTACCAACCAGACTTACGCTTGGGGGTTCAGAGTTACAAAATGCTGATCATGTGTGGAATCTTGGTGTCCTGGGTGGTGGAGTGACACTTAGACATCAGGTATCTGCCACAATCAGATTGTCATCTGAGGAACATAGCCAGACTCCACCACTTATTTCCCTCAGAAGATCTACCTACAGTCATACATACACTTGTATAATCACACATAGACTACTTCAATATCTTCTAACTGGGTCTCCCAGCAAAAGAATTGCACCGCTTGTAGCTTGTACAGAATGCAGCAGCCAGGCTGTTACCTAACCAGCCCGTTCCTGCCACATCACACCCATTCTCTACTCCCTTCACCGGCTGCCAGTAAGATGGGGACTATTAATCTTACTGACTCTCCCAGCCCTACATGACCGGGGTCCAAGGTAGCAGAAGCAGCGTCTTCCTCCTTACTGCCCAGCTTGCTTCCATCTGCAGATGGACTGTTACCAGCAGTTCCAAGAATCCTCAAGAAGTTCTGAGATGTCAGAGTGGAGACATGTTGGATGGCACTATTGCTGTGGTGGGGACTGCCGGAGGCACTATCTGTGGCTAGTATCCCCAAGCGGTGCTGAGGTGTCAGAGGGGAGAGACAGGGTGGGTGGCACTAGTGCTGTAGTGGGGCTGCCGTAGGCACTATGGGTAATTTATTTTTCATCCACTTGGGGTCACTGGAGTACTCTTGAGATATGTACGGAGAGTTAGCAGGAACAGGCACATTTAAATTAGTAACCCTCCTTCCCCTCCATACTCCCAAAGGTACCTCACGTGGAGAGTTCTCCACAGTTTTTCTATTTTTCACAAATTTTTTCTTTTTTACACTCAATCCCTTCCCAGATTATTAAGAAGCTTTGGTCCGGGATTGTTTGTGCTGCTGCTGCAGCAATTGGCTTGTCGTGCTCAGGAGAGGAGTACGAGTACGGCGGCTGCCGTGACTCTGTCTTCAGAAGGAGGAGAGGGGGGAGGCTGAGCGCAATATATATTGGCTAATATGGTAATAAGTCTCATCTTGCATGCTTTATTATACTTGAGTATAGGCATGCACATGGCAGGACGCCATTTTAACCTTACTTCCTGGTTCTTCTTGCAGGAAGTTTGCTGCTGTCCTACGACACTCGCCCACTGGAGGAGTTGGGGTGTTAGTAGGAATTCGGTACAGCACAGGTTTCACTGATTGCAGTGTGTCCCACGTACACTGCACTTCTGGGTTATTCACACTTTAGTTACATTTTTACTGAGTCGTGGGACTTGTCTGTTTTTTGTCTACTTGTCTGTGTACATAATGAGTAAGGCAAATGCAAAATCAAAAAAGCAGCTTAGCTGCAAGGTCTGTGAGAGTGTGTTACCTGACTGAACTGCTGCATGCACAGTATGTCTTGCAAATACGAACCCATACCCTGATCCTCCTTGGGTAATGTCTGGGTTACAATCGGAATTGGCCGCTGCGCGAAAGGAGCGTGAGACGGCTAGATCTGAGGCTAGGGTAATACCAGAAGGGGCTCAGGAGATGTCTAGGACTTTGCAAGGGTTACAAAAGTCCAAGTCTAGCTCAGTTCCGAAAGATAGTTAGCATTTGTTTTATAACTTACCAGTTTCAGCGATGTTGCATTCTGTCGATTCAATGCCAGACCTGATAGCTGAAGAGGAACATGAGGAAGGTGAATTGGGCCAGAAGTCAGATAATGAGGTTACTGATAGTCTGGCCATTGATAATCTCATCGGTCAGTACATCAGGTTCTAAATTTTACAGAGGTTGAAGAACCTCTTTCAAATGATGAAGTGTTATTTGCTAAAAGACGGAGAACACCGGTGTGTTTTCCTTATTCAGATTCTCTGAATAAGCAGTTAACAGAAGCATGGAAGAATCCGGATAAACGGTTTTCTATGACTCAGCGGTTTCTGTCTAGTTACCCGTTCCCAGAGTCTATGACGTCTAAATGGTGAAATTGGCCGGCTGTGGATTCCTTGGTGTCAAAACTTTCTAAGAAGTTAACCATTCCAGTTACAGCTGCTATGACGCTTAAAGGCCCATCAGAGTGTAAGCTAGACGCTATGCTAAAGTCAGTGTATACAGCAGTAGGGGTGTTGCTTAGACCTGCTTTGGTTGGAGTTTGGATTAATAAGGCTGTAGTTGCATGGGCAACACAGCTTAAGTTGGGCCTACAAGAAGAACATCTGTGAATCTGCTGAGTATCTAGGTATGGCTTTTATGGACGTCGGCCTGGTTAGTTCTCACCTTTCAGCTTCACAAGTTGCAGCACAACGTGCACTTTGGCTGCATTCTTGGCAGGCGGAGGCAGAGTCCAAATGAGGAATAGATGCATTGCCTTATGCTGGCGAGATGTTGTTTGGTCCTGAATTGGACAAATGGATTTCTCAGGCCACGGGGAGAAAGTCTATTTTCCTACCATTGCCTTTACAGGTTCCTAAATGGAAATTATCTGGATCAGCATTCAAATCCTATAGACCTCAGTCCTTTCGAGGCCATGCTAGAGGAACAACCATACACAGTAGACATGGTAGATGACGTGGTTTTCAATAAACCACTAACCGTCATGACACTAAGACGACCGACAAGCCAGTGGCATGACGGGCTTCCAGCCCATCTCGGATCTTCAGTTGTGGGTGTCACAACTGAGGCTGACTTAGTGAAGCCTCAGATGTAGGGGCTGGCGTGTAGGTGAACCGTGGAGGTAAGATTAGGTTCCTAGAAATGCAGGATGTTTGAACACCATCAACCCGAAGGCGTGACCACAACAATGGAGTAAAATATAAAAGTCAATTTATTGAACACACAGTATATATCTTGGCAATGAGATATCTTCAACAGTGAGTGCAGAATTAAATGCAGTACAGTTCCTGGGAATGCAACTGGTATTTGAGACTGTGGCTATGCAGAACAAGATGACAAAAGTCCTTGCCAAAATCCGGAGTTGAAAAGTCTGTGGCCACAGCTAACCGCTGTAATGAGGAACAAGCAAGTACTGCCCAGTAGGTGGCAGACAGGAGACTGGGATAGGCACTGATACACTGAGGTTGAAGTGAAGTAGATAGAATTGCCAGAGACTGCCGAACGGAACCGGTGTGAGGAAAGATGTGCTGAACTCACCACTGGAGCAAAAGTTTGATGGTGAACATTGATGAATACTGTGGTCCGATGTTGTGTAGAAGGAGATGCAGAGTGATATATGAATACCGCTGGAGATGACGTGAAGCACTGCTGTAGGCAGATGGTAACACCAAGCACTGCTGGAAGCTGGAAGCCAGTGACACTTTACCACAAAGGCTAGTGAGCAATGCTGTAGATAATGGAAGTAGCAACAATACCAAGACACCGCTGGAAGCAGAGCAGGTCCACAGCTGGAAGCCAATGTCAGGATCGCAGTAGAAGCAGAGCTGGAACACTGCTGGAGTCAGGCGGCACCGCAGGGTGGTAATTGGTGCCGGTCTCTTGGAGAAGCTGAATCACAGGAGCTGGAGTACCTGGAAAGTCAAGCTGGAAATTCACCAAACAGGCGAGACATGTATGCAAGGATTGACAACCAAAGCACTGACCCTTACCCAGCCCTGGAGCAGGAAATTTATACCAGCTGGTGAGCCTGGATTGGCTGGATAATATAGGCAGAGTCCAGACTGCAGCGGATAGGCTGAAAACAACGTGATAAAAAACAAACATGGCTGCGCCCATGTTTGAAACTGGAAGGAAAGTCTGTCTGTACTTTACATGTGGGAATTGGCAGTAATGGCGGCAGAGGCTGCGGAGGGCAGGAGATGCCATACTTTAAACAAATGGATGTTTTGTGTAATATTGCCATGCCAGCGCTGCTGCAATCAGAGAGGAGAACCTTGAGACACAGATATGCAGTGCGCTGCCCGCAGACAGTGCAGGTGGAATCCAGGCCTGGAACGCCGGGCCAGTCTCAGATGGCACTTAGCAGGTAAATAATGGGGGTAATAACCCGGATCGTGACAGTGGGAGCACGCCTTCAGATGTTTCATTTGGCGTGGTTTCAGACATCCATAGATGGGTGGATCCGCAATTTAGTGTCCAAATGTTACAAATTAGAGTTCGATTGTCTTTCACCAATGCGATTTTTCAAGACATGTCTGCCTGTGTCAGGAGACAAGAAGGCGGTTCTGTAGACCATGATTCAGTCTCTCGTAGAGTCAGCAGTTTTGATTCCGGTCCCAGATCACCAACAGGGTCAAGGTTACTATTCCAGTCTTTTTGTAGTACCAAAGCTGGATGTCTCTGTCAGACCGATATTGAACCTAAAGGGGCTCAATCACTACATCGCTTACTACAGATTCAAGATGGAATCCCTGCGTTCAGTGATGGGTTTAGAGCCACATAAATTCATGATTTCTCTGGATCTCAGGGATGCGTACTTACACATTCCAATTTGGCCACCACATCAGGTGTACTTCAGGTTTGCAGTACAACAAAACCATTATCAATTTCAGGCACTACCATTTGGCCTCTCGTCAGCACCTCGGGTGTTCACGAAGGGGATGTCTCTGATGATAGCTCATCTCAGATCCCTGGGAGTGATAATAGTTCTGTACTTCTCATCAAAGCTCCGTCTCAACAGATACTCCTTCAACATAGAAATTGGTGTTGAATCGGCGCTCCACAGCACACACAAACCCAATTAAACTCTGATAGCTGCTCACCAGTTGTGGACGGGCTGTCCCAACAGATTATCAATAAGATCAAAAAAAGCAAAAGAAGGGAGCGCTAGGAGAGTCTAATATTACATTTATTAATGAAACAGTGTTTCAAATGCCACATGAATCACAATATAGCCTAGTAAAAAGTATACACATTTATTTAATAAAATACTGTATTAAATACAGCTGCAATGTATCACCTGAATTAAAAAATAAATAAATAGTGAAATGACACTTAATATAACCCGTATTTTGACCGTGCGTCCACGGACTAAAAGGTTTTATGGATTAGTTAGTTAGGAAAGATGGTGACGTCTTTCAAATCACTCCAGTTCGGAAGATTTCACTGAAGTCCTTTTCAACTGGATGTTCTCGCACAGTGGACAGGCTCACATCTACAAATTCATCAGATGGTGAGGCTGTCTCCAAGGGCCAGAATACCACTACTCTGGTGGCTCCAAGTACACAATCTCACAGCAAGAAAAATATTTGGAGTCTGGAATTGGATTATTCTGATGACAGACACAAGTCTCAGAGGTTGGGGAGCAGTGGTCCAAAATTGTCAGTTTCAGGGTCTCTGGTCAGAAAGTTTACTGTCAATAAATGTCCTGGAACTCAGGGCAATTTACAACACGCTGCGACAGGCAGTTCACATGCTCCATTCTCAGACTGTTCAGGCTCAGTCAGACAACGTGACGGCAGTCACATACAGCAACAAACAAGGAGGAACTCAAAGTTGCATGGCCATGCGGGAAGTTGCTTGACTCCTCAAGTGATATTGCTGGCAGTGTTTATTCCAGGAGTGGACAACTGGGAGGCGGATTATCTCAGGGATACTATTAAAATTATATTTTGTGACGGTTTGCAACATTTTTAATTAAGCACTTGACAGGTGTTCTTGATCAACTAATGAAGCAGGGTATAAATAGAGACCCAATATACAGTGTATTTATGCTCCTGAGGAAGCTGGATCACCTTGTTGCCAGCGAAACGCGTTGAGCTCTATACCCCACCTGGGCACTACTCCACGACACATTGGGACTCTGACACTCTCGGCATTTGTTTGGACTTTGCTCCTATCACTGGGATTCATTCCCCAAGGATAAAGAACCGGATCCACACCAACAGCTAGCAATGGACCCTTCCTAAAGCTGATGCCATTTAACATCTCATCTGTGGAAACCGGTAACTATCTGCTGCTACAGTGATTGCTATTTGGAGACTGTCCTAGCCGTGTAAATCTGCATATGTCCCAAAGGAGAGTGGATGTATAAGTGACTATACCCAGTGGGTACTATTATATTATATATTTTAAGTGTTATCCTGATCAATAACAGGACTCTATACCTGTCTTTTTAAATGATTTAATAAATTGACATTTTATTCAGCAAACCGTCCTTATATAATTCTTACAGCCAGCGCTGGTACCTGTGTTTTTTTCTATTGGATTATCTCAGCCGTTAGGATTTTCATCAAGGGGAATGGGCCCTAAATCCAGAGGTGGGTTTACCCACAGGTGGATCTAATGACATCTTGCCAAAATCATCAAACACCCCAGTATGTGTCCAGAACAAGAGATCCAAAGGCAGTGGCAGTGGATACTCTCACAATCACGTGTCCGTACAGCCTCGTGTATCGGTTTCCACCTTTTCCACTGCTTCCTCAGATGCTAAAGCAGATCAAATGACAGTCCATGATAGTCATATTAGTGGCGCCTCATTGGCCTTGGAGAGCGTGGTTCTCGGATCTCAGAGGTCTACTCGCAGACAATCCGTGGACACTCCCGCTACGTCCAGCCATGCTACAACAGGATCTATTCCTGTACCCCGGTTTAGCGCTGCTGCGTTTGACTGGGGTGCTGTTGAAACCACTCTCTTCAGATGAGAGGGCATTCCAGAATCAGTTATACCAACCATGTTACATGCTAGAAAGAGAAAGCCAGTAACGGAAGCTAATTATCACAGGATTTGGCATACCTATATAGGGTGGTGTGAAGCTCGGAATTTTCCGACATCAAGTTATCCTTTCAAGTTATCCCGTCTTTTGCTATTTTTACAGACAGGGTTAGATGGAGAACTGCGTTTATCTACACTAAAGGTGCAGGTCTCTGCCTTGTCAATTTACTTTCAAAGGCGTTTGGCCCTTTTGCCAACTGTTCACACTTTCCTGCAAGATGTCCTCAGAGTACAACCTCCATTTATACCACCTACAGCGCCATGGGATTTGAATCTGGTTTTAGATTTTTTACAGTCTTCAAATTTTGAACCCTTGCAACAAGTGTATGTTAAGTTTCTGACTTGGAATACAGTTTTTCTCCTAGCCTTAGCTTCAGCAAAGCGTGTTTCAGAATTGGGTTCCCTTGTCCTGCAAGCCACCGTATCTGGTGTTTCATGATGATAGAGCGGAACTTCGGACGAATCCCGCTTTCCTACCAAAGGTAGTATCTTCTTTTCAAATCAATTAACCAATCGTAGTTCCGGTATTATCAGAGGGTGCAGGAACTCCAGCTACATTGGATGTGGTACGCGTACCCCGCATTTATGTAGCCCAAACATCAACAGTGCGTAAAACGGATACGTTGTTTGTTCTCTATGATGCAGTCAAGATAGGTTGGCCAGCTTCCAAACACACCTTGGCCAGATAGATTAACTTGACCATTCGTCAGGTGCACTTTCATGCTAGTCTAACACCGACTGCATGTGTCAGCACATTCCACGCGTTCTGTGGGAACGTCATGGGAGCAGGTCATGGAGCTTTTATGATGCAACTTTGCCGTGCGGCTACATGGTCATCAGTGCACACGTTTGTGCACTTTTACAAGTTTAATACGTTTGCGGCATCAGCATCTAGCTTTGGCCGTCTAGTGTTACAGGTGCCAAACAGCTCTCCCGCCCAAGGGGGAAACTTTGGTATGTCCCAAGAGTACTCCAGTGACCCATAGTGGATGAAAAAATAGGATATTGGTACTTACCAGATAAATCCTTTACTTTGAATCCACAGGGGGCACTGGACACCCACCCAGAGCACTTTCACCTGTCTTGTGGTAAGTTCAGTAGATCTTATGGTAACGGATTCTCACCAACTTGCTCAATTGTTAAGGTGATTGTTATCTATTGTCGCGTCAACTGTTCAGTTGTCCATTTCATTATGTGTCAACTTTATCGTTGTCCGTTATGTTATAATGTTATATGTAATTCTCTAATGTTCATCCTATCTATTGCTCCTGTTTGGCTCAGTAAAAACACTGAGGTACCTTGGTGTATGGAGGAGGTGGAGGGTTACTAATTTAAATATTTAAATGTGCCCGTCCCTGCTAACACACCGTCCATATCTCAAGAGTACTCCAGTGCCCCCTTTGGATTCAAAGAAAATAATTTATCTGGTAAGAACCAAAATCCTATTATTATCCCCAAGCAGCACTAAGGTGTCCAAGGGGGAGACCGGGCGGTGGCAGTAGTGGTGGGGCGATGGTGGGTGGCAGTAGTGGGGGGAACAGGGCGTGGCAGTATTGGGGAGAGAGTGTGGTGGCAGTAGTGGGGAAAGACAGGGTGGGTGGCAGTAGTGGGGGGAGACAGGGTGGGTGTCAATAGTGGTGGGAGACAGGGTGGTGGCAGTAGTGGGGGGAGATGGGGCGGGTGGCAGTTGTGTGGGGAGACAGGGTGGTGGCAGTAGTGGGGGAAGACAGGGCGGTGGCAGTCTGGGGAGACAGGGCGGGTGGCAATAGTGGTGGGGAGATGGGTGGCAGTAGTGGGGGGAGACAAGGCGGATGCAGTAGTGGGGGGGAGACAGGGCATGGCAGTATTGGGGGAGAGAGTGCGGTGGCAGTAGTGGGGGAAGACAGGGTGAGTGGCAGTAGTGGGGGGAGACTGGGCGGGTGGCAATAGTGATGGGGAAACAGGGTGGTGGCAGTAGTGGGGGGAGATTGGGTGGGTGGCAGTTGTGTGGGGAGACATGACAGTGGCAGTAGTGGGTGTAGACAGGGTGGTGGCAGTAGGGGGATGAGACAGGGCGTGTGGCAATAGTGGTGGGGAGACGGGTGGCAGTAGTGGGGGGAGACGGTGGGTGGCAGTAGTGCAGGGAGACAGGGTGGATGGCAGTAGTGGGTGAGATGGTGGGAGGCAGTAGTGGGGGGAGACAGGGTGGATGGCAGTAGTGGGTGAGATGGTGGGAGGCAGTAGTGGGGGAAGACAGGGCGTATGGTCACAGTGCAGTACCAGGGGCTGCTGGAGGCAGTAAAGAGGTGTATGGGTCCCGCACAGAACCAGTTGATAATTAGACTTAATGATGATTATGCTTCCTTATTTCTAATGAATCCCTTGTATGTGTTACTGTTATTTGCTGTGTCAGCCTTTATGTGTGTTCTGTGTAATAATCCTGAAAGTAGTGCTGCCACCGATCTCATATCATTTGTAGTAACTTGGAAAAGATGAGATATGAGGTGCACTCTGGAAGCTTATAGGGGGTTAATCAGAGATGAACGCAGATGTGACATCATGCAGCCTCCCCGGAAAGTGGTACCGGCCCGCCCTCGTTCACCCCTCAGGGATGTGATCGCAATGTGTGTGTCCGCACGCCCGCTGCGCATGTGCATTGTGCCACCACCTGCAAACTGCTGCGACCCGCTGTTGCGGCTGGGTCTGAATGACCCCCATAGACTGTTGTGCAGAGTAAAGTATTTTTAATGTTTAATACACAGATTTTTCTCTATATTTTAAAGATATGAAATAAAGTTGTTTAAAAACAAAATATTTCCGTTGAGTCTTTTTATTTGTCTGTGTATTATCTTATTTCCAGATAATTGTCGCTATGGTGACAGAAACAATTTCCTGTTACTGTGTCACTTGTATTGTTACTTTTGTGTCCACATAATATCAGTGTTGCTGTGTATAAATATCCCGTCTGGTGTGTAAAGGTGGGTACACACGCTGCCATTGTGACTGTGCGATTTCCCTTGCACTGGCCGGAGCCCAGAACCACCAATAGTGACTGTATGTACCTGTGATTGTGGCTATGTGTGATTGTGACATATCATGTGAATAGTGGGGTGACATTACAGGGGGGGGGTCTCTCTGTAAGTAAATAGTGGCAGACATTTTATATCAGTGCATTTATGTGGAGTGGGGGCAGTGGCCTGTCAGGAAGCTGCAATTACATCATGTGACTTCCTCTGGTTTCCATATTCCCCTCTGGGGGGTGTTGTGTGTGTGTGTGTGTGTGTGTGTGTGTGTGTGTGTGTGTGTGTGTGTGTGTGTGTGTGTGTGTGTGTGTGTATATATATAATACACTGCTCAAAAAA